>NC_134689.1:43285514-43430514 GCF_050947455.1 Rhinoderma darwinii | reverse complement strand
TGAAGATGAAAATCACCTATTTTTCTGTGGAAACATAGAATTTTTTCATTTTTACAAGGAATAAAGGAGAAAAAGCACCCCAAAATTTGTAAAGCAATTTCTCCCGATTACGGTAATACCCCATATGTGGTCTTAAACTGATGTTTGGACCAACAGCAGGGCTCAGAAGGGAGGGAGCGCCTTTTGGATTTTGGAGCCCAGATTTTGCTGGATTGGTTTTCAGTGCCATGTCGGGTTTGCAACGCCCCGGAGGGACCAAAACAGTGGAAACCCCCCAAAAGTCACCCTATTTTGGAATCCACACCCCTCAAGGAATTTTTCTAGGGGTATAGTGAGCATTTTGGCCCCTCAGGATCTTTTTTAGAGCTATGGTGACCAAAAAACAACGATTTTGGCGCTTTAAATTCTTTATTTATTACAGCGTTCACCGTGCGCAATAAATTACGTTTTAATTTATTCTGCCGGTTGGTACGATTACGCCGATACCACATGTGTATAGTTTTTTTTAAGTTTTGCAGCGTTTGCACAATAAAATTAAGTTTCTATAAAATAATTTATTTTCTGAAACACGCTATTCTGAGCCGTAACTTTTTTATTTTTTCGTCAAAAAAGCTTTGGGAGGTCTTGTTTTTTGCGGGACAGGTTGTAGTTTTTATTGGTACCATTTTGGGGTAAATGCGACTTCTTGATCACTTTTTATTCTATATCTTGGGAGGGGTGGTGACCAAAAAATAGCGATGCTGACAGTTTTCCGTTTATTTTGTTTGCGGCGTTCACCGTGCGGAAAAATTAACATTATAGTTTCATAGATTGGGTCCTTACGAACGCGGCGATACCAAATATGTGTACTTTTTTTAACGTTTTCATTTTTTCTCTATAATAAATGACTTATTATAGGAAAACAAAACCTTTTATTTTTACACTTTTATAAAACATTTTTATTAACTTTTTTTTACTTTTTACACTTTATATTTTTGTTTATAAACTTTTTTTTTACTTTTTACACTTTCTTTTTTTTGACCTGCAGCTTTGATCGCTGCTAGAATACATTACACTACCTAGGTAGTGTAACGTATTCCAACTGTCAGTGTGACGTCACAGTCACTCTGACAGTTGGTCTACGAGGATCAGCAGAGGCTGATCCTCATAGGCTGACATACATGGCAGACTTGGGGGCCGTTGTCTGGCCCCCGGGTGCCATCACAAGCATCAGAAGCCCCCACGATTTCATGGGGGCTGCTGATGCGCTACAAACCCGCTACATGCGGAGATCGCAATCGAGCCCCGCATGTAACGGGTTAATTGCCGAAATCAGCGGCGATGAGCCGCTGATCGGCAACACTGGAGAGTGTCAGCTGTCGGGGACAGCTGATCTCCAAGTTCCCGATGCACACTGTCGCCGACAGTGTGCATCGGGAACGACACAGTGACTTCCTGTCACTCTGACAGGAAGCCTATCAGGACCAGCCGAAGGTTGGTCCTGATGGGCTTCCGTCCATGGCAGACCCGGAAGCCATTGTTTGGCTTCCGTTTGCCATACTAACTATCGGCAGACCCCGCGATTTCGGACGGGGGTCTGCCGATATGTTAGAAACCCCTAAAATTCGGCGATTGCACCCGATCGCCTAATTTAAGGGGTTAATGCGCCGAAATCAGCGGCAAAGGACCGCTGACCGGCAAGAGGGGAGTGTCAGCTGTCGGCGACAGCTGACCTCCTGGTTCCCGGTGCACACTGTCGCCGACAGTGTGCACCAGGATTAACTCAGTAACTGTACGTCCTCGTGCGGGAAGTAACTTCCCGCAACGACGGACAGTTACGTCCTGGTGCGGGTAGGGGTTAAAAGATAAAACTTATTTGGCTTCCGTTTGCCATACTAACTATCGGCAGACCCCGCGATTTCGGACGGGGGTCTGCCGATATGTTAGAAACCCCTAAAATTCGGCGATTGCACCCGATCGCCTAATTTAAGGGGTTAATGCGCCGAAATCAGCGGCAAAGGACCGCTGGCCAGCAAGAGGGGAGTGTCAGCTGTCGGCGACAGCTGACCTCCCGGTTCCCGGTGCACACTGTCGCCGACAGTGTGCACCGGGATTAACTCAGTAACTGTACGTCCTCGTGCGGGAAGTAGCCTCCTGCGAGGACGGACAGTTATGTCCTGGTGCGGATAGGGGTTAATGACCGGGCCATTTTGCACGTTAATGACCAAGGATTATTTTTTGTTTTTTTACGGTCGCATTCCAACAGTCGTAACTTTTTTTTATTTTGTCGACATAGCCGTATAAGGGCTTGTTTTTTTGCGGGACGAGTTGTACTTTGTAATTGTACCATTTTTAGATGCTTACAATATATTGATTAACTTTTATTAACTTTATTTTAGCAGAGAATTGAAAATAAGCTGCTATTCCAGCATTAATTTTCACGTTATAAATTGACACCGTTTACTATGCAGCGTAAATAACATGTTATTTTTATTCTATGGGTCGGCACGATTACGGGGATACCAAATATGTAAAGGTTTTATATGTTTTCCTACGTTTGCACAATAAAAACCCTTTTAGAAAAAAATTACTTGTTTTTGCATCGCCGCATTCCAAAAACCGTAATTTTTTTCTTTTTCCGTCGATGTGGCCGTATGTGGGTTTGATTTTTGCGGGCCAATGTGTAGTTTTCATTAGTACTATTTTGGGGTATGTAGGACTTATAGATTAACTTTTATTTTATTTTTTTATGGGGGGAATGGGAGAAAAGAGAGAATTTTGCCATGGTTTTTTGCGTTTTTTTTGGACGCCGTTCATCCGGCGGTTTAATTAATGTGTTCATTTTATTGGTCAAGTTGTTACGATCGCGGGGATAACATATATGTGTATGTGTTATTTGTTTTGACACTTTTACTAAATAAAACCACTTTTTAGTTTTATTTGATTTTGACTGTCATTTTTTTTTTTTGTTTTTGTCAGATCTCAGAGCCACTGTTAGGCCCCATGCACACGAACGTAAAAACACCCGTAATCACGGACCGTAATCACGGCCCGTAATTACGGGCCCATAGACTTCTATTGACCACGGGTACCTCCCCGTATACTTACGGGAAGGTGCCCGGGCCATTGAAAAATATAGAACATGTCCTATTTTAGGCCGTAATTACGGCACGGGCAGGCCCATAGAAGTCTATGGGGCTCCCGTAATTACGGGTGATTACGTGTGTGCACCCGTAATTACGGGAGCGTTGCTAGGCGACGTCAGTGGATAGTCACTGTCGAGCGTGCTGAAAGAGTTAAACGATCGGCAGCAACTCTTTCAGCACCCTGGACAGCGGCTTCCGATCACAATATAGATCAACCCGTAAAAAAAAAAAGACGTTCATACTTACCCTGAACTCCCTGTTTTTTCCTCCTGTCCGGCCTCCTGGGATGACATTACAGCCCATGTGACCGCTGCAGCTTGTGCCAATCACAGGCTGCAGCAGTCTCATGGACTGCCGCGTCATCCAGGGAGGTCGGACTGGATGTCAAGAGAGGGACGCGTCACCAAGACAACAGCCGGGTAAGTATGAACTTCATTTACTTTTATTACGGAAAGGGCTGTCCCTTCTCTCTATCCTGCACTGATAGAGAAAAGGGCTGCCGATTAGTGCAGTGCAATTTTGCAGTGAAAACGTGCCCGTGAATACGGGTCGAATATGTGTGACCAAGGACCCGTATTTACGCCAGTATTTACGGGAGGACAAAAATACGTTCGTGTGCATGAGGCCTAAATGTATATTATGTGGAGTTACAATTATATATTTCGATTTTGACTGAAATCATGCTCTAAAGTGTAGCTAAACGTTTGACAAACTTCTGACGTCTCATAGTGAAATGTCAGAAGTTTGGATTGGTGGGGGTCTGAGCACTGAGACCCCCACCAATCGCTAGAATGTAGCAGCTGAAGCGCTTGGTGTGAGCGCTCAGCTGCTTCGTGTCTGTTCGGCTTTTTCCGGAAAGCCGATGTATCGCAGTACGGGCTCATAGACTTTCTATTGAGTCCGTACACAATACATTTATTTCCGGAAAAAGCCGAACAGACACGAAACGGCTGTACACTTACACGAGCGCTTCAACTGCTTCGTTCTAGCGATTGGAGGGGGTCTCAGTGCTCGGACCCCCACCAATCCAAACTTCTGACATGTCACTATGACATGTCAGAAGTTTGTCAAATGTTTAGCTACACTTTAACTCTTTTGGGTTGCATTGTTTCAGGTATGTGATAACTTTCCAAATTATAGGGATTGTAAGTATTAGATTTTTTTTTTATTGATTTTCTTTAAACAGTGCACTCTTGTCTGTGGGCAGTCTGGTATTACAGCTTTGATCCATTTAAAGGGAATGTGTCGCTAGAAAAATAGAGGGAGCAATTCCCAAAATTGCAGTATTGGCATGTGGTAAAGCAACCTCATTGCTTTATGCTGCAAAATTGGAGAAGACACACACGCTCTAGTGTCCTCAAACAATCCCCCCTCCTTTCTCCTGGCTAGTGCCAGGAGAAAGTAGGGGGTTGAATGTTCAAACCTCCTACACTGTGTTCCACCATTTTTTGAGCGAATGCACAGTGTAGGAGGATTAGATACAGTGGTAATCACACAGTATAACACGAACATACACACACACAAACACAACTTACCTGCTCCTGTCGCCGCCGCTGCCTCTGCTCCCTCCGCTCCTAGTCCTTGCTTCTGAACATCTTCCCTTTAAGTGAAATACTACATATCCGTAGAGCCTTTGAACAAGAGTGGTGCTGTTACTGGGGAAAAAAGGCAGACCTTTTAGATTTCATACAATCCCTTTAAGACAAGACTTTGTGATAATGGCAAATTAGGTTATGAATCTCATTGACCCATTGAGAGGTATAATTTAGTGCTGGGCTTAAAATGCATTATTGTTAAAAAAAAAAAGCATATAGTTTAAATGGAAATCTGTTTTACCTCAGTCAAGACAGCAGCGCAACATATGGAGAGCTCCGCCCTTTGTTGGACAGGTAACATTTTGTTAAAAATCCTCCACTCCCAAATCCTCCTACCTGTCAGAATTAAGGGTAATCGGTTTAACAGTCTAAAACTTGACTCTCTAAGCAATACAACATATGCAAATGTAAACTCTAGAGAGGGCTTCTTATTACTTTAGACTGCAGAATTGACTTCTAAAAAGATGTTTTGTCTTAGTTTGTAATGCCAGACTATAAATTTACGCATGGTGTCAGCAGTGGTATTGCGTTTGAATGAATATGTAATACTAGTGACAAGGAGGAGGGAGTAGTAATTCCCGGCCACTCCGTGTGTGTGTGTGTGTGTGTGTGTGTGTGTGTGTGTGTGTGTGTACCTATTTATTTGTAGCATTTTTTAATCCCTTGTAACACAAAATAGTATAAAGGACAGTCTTAATCCATATGGCAATAGTAGTATTGAAAAGGTTACAGCAAAAGAGGTTAAAGAGGCTCTGTCACCAGATTTTGCAACCCCTATCTGCTATTGCAGCAGATCGGCGCTGCAATGTAGATTACAGTAACGTTTTTATTTTAAAAAAACAAGCATTTTTGGCCAAGTTATGACCATTTTTGTATTTATGCAAATGAGGCTTGCAAAAGTCCAAGTGGGCGTGTTTAAAGTAAAAGTCCAAGTGGGCGTGTATTATGTGCGTACATCGGGGCGTTTTTACTACTTTTACTAGCTGGGCGTTCTGACGAGAAGTATCATCCACTTCTCTTCAGAACGCCCAGCTTCTGGCAGTGCACAGACACACAGCGTGTTCTCGAGAGATCACGCTGTGACGTCACTCACAGGTCCTGCATCGTGTCGGCCACATCGGCACCAGAGGCTACAGTTGATTCTGCAGCAGCATCAGCGTTTGCAGGTAAGTAGCTACATCGACTTACCTGCAAACGCTGATGCTGCTGCAGAATCAACTGTAGCCTCTGGTGCCGATGTGGCCGACACGATGCAGGACCTGTGAGTGACGTCACAGCGTGATCTCTCGAGAACACGCTGTGTGTCTGTGCACTGCCAGAAGCTGGGCGTTCTGAAGAGAAGTGGATGATGCTTCTCGTCAGAACGCCCAGCTAGTAAAAGTAGTAAAAATGCCCCGATGTACGCACATAATACACGCCCACTTGGACTTTTACTTTAAACACGCCCACTTGGACTTTTGCAAGCCTCATTTGCATAAATACAAAAATGGTCATAACGTGGCCAAAAATGCTCGTTTTTTAAAAATAAAAACGTTACTGTAATCTACATTGCAGCACCTATCTGCTGCAATAGCAGATAGGGGTTGCAAAATCTGGTGACAGAGCCTCTTTAAGGTATTCTCAACTTCCCCTAAAGTCCTTAGTTCTTGAAATATTAATATTTTGATATTCTGTTGCATCAAGAGATTTCCGTTGGTCTCCTAACTCAATTGGTGGTTGAAGAAATGAAACAATTAAAACTAGTCTTATCCAAATATCAATGGACAGAGACAGTTTAACACCAATGGTAATCCCAAGTAGAGACAAGACATTAAACTTAGATTTCTTAGAGACTCTGCTGAATCTCTTGATAAGAACTTTCTAAGGAAGTATTTTACCAAAACAGACTAAGATATCTTCAATCTTCTAAACCAACTGCAGAATTTAGTACATTGAGGGGGATCTACATTTATCTCTTTGGAATGGCACCTGTTGACACATTATTTGTATTCGGGCAAATACAGCTCTCGGAAAAACTCAGGGTATTGATCATAGGTTTGAAAAGTCTTCTGGCTATAATTTAGAACATATCAAGCCTTAAGCTATTGCCATTAATTTGTTTAGGATCTGGAAGAACTGGTTGTCCTGTGACATTAGCTTTTGTTCTAAAGTTTCCAGACTTGACCCTGGCTTTGTATGAACTGTGTGAACCTCTCTTGGATAGACTATAATTATAGCGATGGCAGATGCCTGGTCTTGGTGTGTTGGCCAGTGCTCTAGAGATCATTAACCTTTCCCCAATGAACTTCATGGACAGTCACACTAAATATTTAACTGATATAAATTGATTGAAAATGTCATGACAAATCAACATCAATCCTAATCTGATTGCATCAGTTTGTCAATAAGTCATGCTTCTGAAATGCCAAAAAAAAGGGAACATTGGTGCTTACTGAATTGGCTCTAAGGCATCATACACATGGCCATGTGCTCAGAGTTTGTACAGATGCACAAATATTCCCTGTGGTCCAATGCTATAACTCACAAACTTGCTTATTTCTAGCCACAATCATTTTTTTCTTAACAAAAACATAATGGGACAGATTTACAACTACTGTCTTAAATTCGGACAGCTTAGAATTAGACTAGGTTCCCTAAATTTATCACAGTTACTTATACTGGATGATACATTTTACACAGTTTTAGACACTTCTGTCTAACTTTATACCACCTCTTGGTTGGCCTCTTTTAGTCCACTTTTTTTGTGCTAAAATTCTTGTGCAATTTGGCGCATATTAAGAAACACCCGTTTTTTCACTAAACCAAAAGTTGCAAACGGTTCTTTTTGGCACATTTTGTTGATAAAATTGTCTAAAATTATTTGCGCCAAAAAGATTCAGGCCAGAAATCTGGCGTACCAATAGTATCTCTACCATAATATTAATACTATATTGATAATATTAACAACAAAAATATATTTTACTTACATAGGAGGACATTTAGGGAAAGCAGTTAATTTTCAAAAATTACATACATTGTAAAAGAAAAATTCACAACAACATCTAGTTATATGGAAGTGGAATGATGAAGGTCCTACAATTTAAAATATAAGTTGTAAAGGAACTACTGTACAATCTTCAGTTAGCTTAGTGCATAGAAATAGCTTTATGGAAAACTACAAATACAATTTCCAATTATTTACTGAAGTATTATTAAATCTCTCTCCTTACCAAATGCAAATACAGACAATTTTTTTGTATTCTGTCATTGACCACCTATAGGCTGCCGTAAATTGCAGCCAGGTGTTAGGAATTCCATGTGCATGGACCCTGCATGGCGGCACGCTGAGGTAGACCATTAGACATGATATTCTCCCCTAGAAATCATGCAATACTTCTGATAGATTTGCACAGAATCCATGAGAAAAATCCTTTGTGTATTTCCTTATAAAATCAGATGCATATGAAGTCTCGGTATGGGCATATAGGTTTTTACAGATGCCATATTACAGATCTGTACCACATGAATCCTACATTTGGTCATGTGCACGAAGCCTTAGTGCATTTAATGTCTAAGTTCTAGAATGAAGCAGATTTCCTAATACGCATTTGGTTGGAAAATTTGGTAAAATCCATGAGCTAATGTTTAGAGAAGTACTTGATTTCACAAAATTAGTCTTGTGGTTCATATTTCTTCTTATTATTATTATGAATTTATCTTTAACACTAGAACAATCTATTTTAACCCTTTAATGACCAGCCTATTTTAAACCTTAATGACCAAGGTATTTTTTACGTTTTTCCATTGTCGCATTCCAAGAGCTATAACTTTTTTTATTTTTGCGTCAACATAGCTGTATAAGGTCTTGTTTTTTGCGGGACATGTTGTATTTTTAATAGCACCATTTTGGAGTACATATAATTTATTTATTAACTTTTGTTAACTTTTTTTGGGGGGAATAGAAAAAAAACAGACATTGTGGCACTATTTTTTTTTGCGTTCTAAATCTACGCCGTTTACCGTGTGGTATAAATAAAACAAGAACTTTATTCAGCGGGTTGTTACGATTGCAACGATACCAAATTTGTATAGATTTTATATGTTTTACTACTTTTACACAGTAAAAACACTTTTTTTTCAAAATTATTTGTTTTTCTGTCTCCATATTTAAACAGCCATAACTTTTTTTATTGTTCCGCTGATGCAGCTGTATGAGGGCTTTATTTTGCAGGATGACATTTTGTTGGTACAATTTTGGAGTAGGTGCAACTTTTTGATCACTTTTTATCACGTTTT
This sequence comes from Rhinoderma darwinii, assembly GCF_050947455.1. Classification (NCBI taxonomy): domain Eukaryota; kingdom Metazoa; phylum Chordata; class Amphibia; order Anura; family Rhinodermatidae; genus Rhinoderma; species Rhinoderma darwinii. The sequence continues at coordinate 43,421,519 of NC_134689.1, read as the reverse complement.
TTAAGGCAGGATTCACAGAAAACACAAATTTTCCATTGTTTTTTATTTTATTTTTTATGGCGTTCACCGTGCGGGTTGAAAAATTGAATAGCTTTATAGTTGGGATCATTACGGATGCGGCGATACCAAATATGTGTAACTTTTTTACTTTATTTTGTTTTTTAATAGTAAAGCATTTTATAAAGGCATTTTTATTAACTTTATTAAACTTTCTTTTTACGTTTTTACTAGTCCCACTATCCGATTGCTTTTATAATACACTGCAATACTTTTGTATTGCAGTGTATTACTAACTGTCCATTTAAAACAGACAGGCATCTGCTAGGCCATGCCTCTGGCATGACCTAGCAGGCATTCACTACAGGCAGACTTGGTGGCCTTTATTAGGCCCCCTGCTGCCATAGAAGACACAGACACTTGGCGATCTTATTGCCGGGTGTCGGTGGGAGAGAGTGGGAGCTCCCTCCCTCTCTCCAAAACAACTCAGATCCGGCGCTCGCTATTGAGCGCAGCATCTGAGGGGTTAAACGTGTGAGATCGATACTTGTAAATAACTCATGAAAGAATAAAGTAACGTTAAAACCAAGCACACCATTGTTATTCTTGCGAAATTCTCGATAAGTTTGATGTGTCACATGACCCTCTTCCCATTGAAAAAACTAAAGTTGGATACAAAATGGCCGACTTCAAAATGGCCGCCATGGCCAACACCCAGCTTGAAAAGTTTCCCCCCTCCCATATACTAATGTGCCACAAACAGGAAGTTAATATCACCAACCATTCCCATTTTATTTAGGTGTATCCATATAAATGGCCCACCCTGTAGAATGTCCCTACAGCTGCCCCATACAATATAATGCCTCCTATAGCTGCCCCATACAGTATAATGCCGCCATAGCTGCCCAATACAGTATAATGCTGCCTTAGATGCCCCCATGCCGTACAATGCCCCCTTAGATGCCTCTAGTGTCAGTGCCCATGTAGATAGTGCCACAGTACCCACGTAGATAGTGCCCACAGACAGTACCCATGTAGCTAGCGCCAGTGTCCTTTGTAGATAGTGCCCCTATATAGTGCCACTGTGCCCATGTAGATAGTGCCACACCCCCTGTAGATAGCGCTACCCCCTCCCCCCTGTAGATTGCGCCATTGAGACTCCTTCTAGGAGCGGAATACTCAGCCAAAGTGTAGGCCAGGGATTCCGCTCCTAGTTCATACTGTTCATTTATGTACAGAGAAGTCACTGTTATTACTGTCCATATATGGACAGTGACGTCAGGGGCTACTCCTGGAGTGGAATCCCCTGTCAGAGCGTCAGCAACGGGGATTCCGCTTCAGAGGAGCCACTGAAGTCACTGTCCTTATATGGACAGTGATGTCAAGGGCTTCCCTGGGCACTGCTCCCTCTGCTCCTCCCCTCTTAGGCCCCATGCACACGACAGCAAAAAACCTCCGTTTTTGCGGAACGCAAAACTGCGGTCCGCAAAAACGGAGCCATTCACTTTCATTGAACACTGACACCTTTCCGTAGCACTACGGAAGGGTGTCAGTGCCGTGGAAATGTAGCGGGAATTATGGAACATGTCCGTTCTTTTGCATTTTGCGGGCCGTGCTCCCATACTTTGTATGGGAGCACGACCCGAAAATGCGGCTGTCAGTCAGCGGCCGGCCGTGCCCGCAATCGCGGGCCGTGATTGCGGGCACGGTCGTGTGCATGGGGCCTTAACTAATGCCTCAGCATTAAAGAGGCTCTGTCACCAGATTTTGCAACCCCTATCTCCTATTGCAGCAGATCGGCGCTGCAATGTAGATAAGAGTAATGTTTTTTTTTCAAAAACAAGCATTTTTGGCAAAGTTATGACCATTTTTATATTTATGCAAATGAGGCTTTCTTAAGTACAACTGGGCGTGTTTAAAGTTATGTACAAGTGGGCGTGTATTGTGTATGTACATCTGGGCGTTCACGCTGTGACGTCACTTCCTGCCCCAGGTCCGGCATCGTGTCAGACGAGCGAGGACACATCGGCACCAGGCGACAGAGGCTACAGTTGATTCTGCAGCAGCATCGGCGTTTGCAGGTAAGTCGATGTAGCCTCTGTCGCCTGGTGCCGATGTGTCCTCGCTCGTCCAAAACGATGCAGGACCTGGGGCAGGAAGTGACGTCACAGCGTGATCTCTCAAGAACACGCTGTGTGTCTGTGCACTGCCAGAAGCTGGGTCTTAACGAAGAGAAGTGGATGATGCTGATTCGTCAGCATCATGTACTTCTATTCACAACGCCCAGCTAGTAAAAGAAGTAAAAACGCCCAGATGTACATACACAATACACGCCCACTTGTACATAACTTTAAACACGCCCAGTTGTACTTAAGAAAGCCTCATTTGCATAAATATAAAAATGGTCATAACTTGGCCAAAAATGCTAGTTTTTGAAAAAAAAAATACGTTACTGTTATCTACATTGCAGCGCCGATCTGCTGCAATAGGAGATAGGGGTTGCAAAATCTGGTGACAGAGCCTCTTTAAGTTCAATTGTATCTGTGTACTTGAGGATGCAGATACAGTTGACTGCGGGACATACCCTCGGCCATCAGGGACAGAGGGAAGTATGTTTCCTCTCCTGCAGGAGGGGTCCCTGACGTCACTGCCGATATATGGATAGTGACATCGGGGGGATTCCGCTCCAGGAGGAGTATGCAATCGTATCTGCACCTGAGGGGCCAAGTCAAGCTTTTTTGCCACTTGAGGTAAAAACTTAAATTACGTCTCTGTTGAATTTCAGAAAACGTTGGTGTGCACATACACGTATGCAAAGACTACTGTGCGGTTTCACACTGTGCTGAGGTATATGGTTTTTTTTGGGGGGGGGGTTTGCATCTGTTTTTGGGTGGCATAAAACTGTATACTACTTGAGCATTTTTAACTTGTGTCCATTTAAGGTATGTACACGTGGATCAAATTTGCTGCAGAAAATTCAGCAGTAAATCCAACCCAAAATTCGCAGGGAAATCTGCCAGAAAGTCTGCACCAAATCGTGCTGTGGAAACCAGTGTAGATAAAAAAAAAAAGACTATACTCGCCTCCCTGGTGCTCCTGTGGCAACATGTCCCTGGTCCTCTGGATGGTCTCTGTACAGCTGGCATCCTGTGATTGGTTGCAGCGGTCAAATGTGATGAAACATCATTACAGGATCCCAGCTGTACAGAGACCATCAGGAGGACCAGGGACACGTTGCCAGAGGAGCACCAGGGAGGCGAGTATAGTCTTTTTATTTAAACTATGAAAAAATACTGGGATATTTTTGGGGGACTTGACATTTGTTGCAGGTTTAGACAGAGAGATATGAGAAAGAGAGAGAGAGGCAGACAGACAGACAGACAGACAGAGAGAGAGAGATAGATAGATAGATAGATAGATAGATAGATAGATAGATAGATAGATAGATAGATAGATAGATAGATAGATAGATAGATAGATAGGATACAGACAGACACAGATAGACAAACAGAATACACACACATAAACACTTACCGTTTGTAGGTAGCTGGACTCTTCACATGCAGACAGTCTGGTCCAGTAGTTGGAGCCTCTTCATAGGTCAGCAGTGATGGTTGCCAGGAGTTCAGTAGTCAGGAGTAGGAGGGGAAGAGAGCCTGCAGATACACTGCTGCCCTTAGAGGAGGTTGGGCAGAGTGCACACCAGGCTCTGTTATCTTCTAGCTGTTATCACTGCTTCAGCCGATGTGACAGGAGGAGAGCCTGATGTGAACTTCCCTGACCTGCTTTCTGCCTGTCCTGTCTCTGCAGACTTCCTCCCCCTCCCCCCTGCTTGTCCCCGACTGCTGACAGATAATAATAGAACAGCTGGAGCAGAGAAGGGACATGCAGGGCGGAGAAAGAAGTCCTGCGTGATGCAGCAAGAGAGGTTTCCAGCACACTGGTCCAATGCTTACAGCGTGTGGGTGGACTCTCATTTGCTGCCCCCACACAATGCTGAAGGCTGTCGCTAGAGAACAGCAGCTCATCCTGCCTCATGGTAGGTGCGGCCCTGTGCACCCGACCTGGCGCCCCCCCTACCTTCTGTCTTAGTTGCGCCCGGGGCACATGCCCCACCTCCCCCCCTAGCTACGCCCCTGCATAGTGACAACACATAACAGAAGCACTGGGCCAATCATGGCCGTGATTGGCTGTCATGCCCTTGCGATGTGTAATCCCCATGCCCATGCAATAACTAGAGTGTACACCATTCAAACATAGCATTAAAACCACTGACAGGAGAAGTGAATAACATTGATTATCTCATTATAATGGCATCTGTCAAGGGGTTGTATATATTAGACCGTAAGTAAACAGTCAGTTCTTGAAGTTGATGTGTTTTAAGTGCATCGCTTACCTGGGAAAGAGACAGCTCTGTGGGGAAAAAGGTAAGCCAGCAGCGACAGTGTGATTCTCTGGGCAATGTTCTGCTGGGAAACCTTGGGTCCTGGCTTTAATGTGAATATTACTTAGATAGGTACCACCTATCTAAATATTGTTGCAGACCCTCCATGGCAATGGTATTCCTAATGGCAGTGATCTCTTTCAGCAGAATAATGCGAGCTGCCACACTCCAAACGTTGTTCAGGAATGGTTTGAGGAACATGACAAAGAGTTCATGGTGTTGACTAAATTCCCTAGATAAACCCGATTGAGCATCTGTGGGACATGCGGGAAAAACAAGTCCTATCCGTGGAGGCCCAGCCTTCCAACTTACAGGACTTAAAGGATCTACTGCTTACATTTTCGTGTCGGTTTCACAGTAATAAAAACAATTTAGTAGCGCCAATAGGGTGAAACCTAATAAACAGGTGTATAAATTAGTTGCATTGTATGTCTTAAAATCACTTTTCTGAGTTGTGCATATACAGGTACAACCCTGATGAAAGCATAGGGAAGGTAGGAATGGTGGCTGCTGCCTTCCTGGTGATGTTCCGGAGGATCCAGTGAAATCATGCAATGGAACGTCCAAAATAATTGCTCTAGGTGTAGTGTTGCCACCAAATTCTTAGAATTAACCAAACAGTAGATATAGAAGGGTTTCTTTATTCAGGGACAATGCATTTTGAAATCAGCAAAAAAAAAATGTTCAGGTCCATACAAAGATTAGCGAGAAATGGTGCTATATAAATGGGAGGGGATGCCCCGATACTGATAAAGCACGACTTCAAAGGTTTGAGGGCATAATGGCGGTGAATATATTTTGCAAATGAAAACAAATAGATACAATGTCATAAATAGGCAAGAAAAAAAGGCACACAGTATCATAAATACACTGAAATAGCTCCCACAGGACACCTTCAGAAGTCTTGTGGAGTGCATGCCTCGACGGGTCAGTGCTGTTTTGGCAGCATGAGGAGGACCTACACAATATTAGGTAAGTGGTTTTTATCTTATAGCTGAACGATGTATGTATGCATCACATAGTGGGAACGTCTCTCTGTCTATCATCTAAAAACATGTCTATAATGTCCGTGGCTGCGGGCGGTCAGCTCCAACATCCCACTGACAGCCGCAGCCACGAGTCGGTAAGCACTGGCCCCAGCCTCCTCCTCGGGAGACGCCAGCGCTCGCGTCCACTCACCTCTGCCGGATCCCAGACCTCATGGACAAACTTTACCCATGATGGCCTCCTAGTGTATTTCCTGTTCCAGTCTCTGTTCCAGTCCCTGTCCCTGTACCTATACCTGTTTCCAGTTCCTGTTCCTAGCAATCCATACCTTCCTGGTCTAGCACCGAGCTGTGCCAAAGTCGTACCGTGCTGCATCCACGTCTGACCTGCTTCACCTCGCCTGAAGTCCGCCTGCTACCCAAGTCCCAGTCGAGCCTGCCCTTTTGTTGTCTGAGCTGCCATAGGTACCTATAGAACGATAGACATTCACCTGCTCCCTGTTGGCCAGCTGCCTTACCGCCAAGGCGGTACGGCCCAGTGGGTCCACAGACCCTTCGTGACAGTGTCACAGTGAACTAAGGGATTTAAAAAAATGCAGTATTACTTTAAAAGCTGTTATTTATAAACATGTTTTATTTTATTTGAATAAAAAAACATGAATGTTTCAAATATGCAGTAACAGAAGACATCTGAAATGGAGCAAATCCTTTTTTTTTACAGCACTGTGTAATATTTTCTTTTAGTTTTAATGTTTTATTTCTTTTTTAATCCATTTGGTCATTTGCATGTTTGTACATAGAAAGTTAGAACAGTTACTGTTGTTTCAACAAAGTTTCCATTTATCAATTGTACATGCGTAGATAAGAATTTTTTTTAAAATATTGGCATGGGGCCCGTAGAAATAGGGATTGTCACGGGGCCTACGGAGAATGGGTAGACCCACTGTGTTGCCAAAAGATTTGGCATAAGGCTGAACTGGTGAGCAAGGTTTAAGGGATAAGTAGGTGTTCACCCTTTAACTTTCCTATTAAGATGTGGACTTGGCTGCTAAAATCCCCAGGTTGCTACTCTCAGAGTAGTCCCCTTGGCAACAGCAGACGTAGACAGGTGAGGTACAATAACAGCAGACAAGACGCAGGGTCTGGTACTAGTGTAGATCAGGTTAGGCAGAAGACGATCACTCACGGTTAGCGGAGCCAGAGGTCAGGGCAAGCGGCAGACGAATTTCACATTGGACAGGCAAAAGGTTAGAGCAGGTGACAGGTAGGTGAGGTCAAGTTTAGGCAGTGTCAGTAACAGATAATGAACCTAATTACTCAGGCACTGCGTGATGGCGAGGGTACCTTATGTATCCAGAAATGCTAAGTGGATTAGCGCATGCTGGCTCTTTAAGAAAGATAGATTCTTTATAACACCTGCGGCGGGTCCCGCTTCTTCCGGTGGTCCTCGCTGCAGGGTCTCGTACCTCCATTAGTGTCCAGCTCCTCCCCCACCACACCTGTTCAGGGGCGTATCTAAAGGCTCATGGGCCCGGGTGCAAGAATTCAGCATGGGCCCCCCTACCCCTCCATCATCAGACACCTGCATGTGCCTATGCTCAGATGCCTTGCCCAACAGCCCCCATAGTATAATGCCCCCACACAGTATAATGCTCCCATAGCTGCCCCCACACAGTATAATGCCCCATACAGTATAATGCCCCCCATAACAGCCCCATACCGTATAATGCCCCCCATATCAGCCCCCACAGTATACTGCCCCACATAGCTGCCCCATACAGTAAAATGCCCCCATACAGTATAATGCCCCCATATGAGCTTCCCATACGATATAATGCCCCCCATATGAGCTCCCCATACAGTATAATTCCCATCCATATCAGTTCCCCATACAGTATAATGCCCCCCATATCAGCCCCCCCATAGAGTATAATGCCCCCATATCAGCACCCCATACACTATAGTGCCCCCATACAGTATAGTGCCCCCCATATCAGCTCCCCATACTGTATAATGCCTCCCATATCAGCTCCCCATACAGTATAATGCCCCTCTATATCAGCCCCCCATGCAGTATAATGCCCCCATATGTGCATAATAGAAAAATAGCATAATTACTTACCTATCCCCATTCCTTCGCCTCCTCCCGTGTGTGCTATGAGTGACTCGGCGCAGACATGTCGCTGCATCCCGCCTGCCTGCGTCGAGCCGGTGCCAGGACCGCACCTGTCATGAGGCGAGGGGAGCTTCTGTAGCTACGTAGCAGCCGTGGTCTGTGCTGAAACTCCCCTTCCAGCCCCCCTTCCCTGCTCTACACAGCTCTCCTCCTGCTGCTAGACTGTTGGCGGGCTCTGTGTCAGGCTGTGAGCAGGAGAAGAGCTGCAGTGAAGACTCCCACCACATCAACCTGCTGAACGCCCTTCACAACATAAAAGGTAAGTGCATGTGTGTTTACAATGTGTACTTTATATGTGTATAATGTGCATATTCATGTGTGTTTACAATGTGTACTTTATATGTGTATAATGTGCATTTTCATGTGTTTACAATGTGTACTTTATATGTGTATGATGTGCATATTCATGTGTGTTTACAATGTGTACTTTATATTTGTATAATGTGCATTCCCATGTGTGTCTGCGATGTGTACATGTGTATGTATGTATATAGTGTGTGTGTTTGTGTATATAGTGTGTGTATGTATATGTATATATATATATATATATATATATATACACATACATATGTATAGTGTGTGTATGTGTGTATATATAATATATAATTCCGCTGCAGAAAAAAGCACCATTTCCTGCATTTTTGCTGCAGAAAATGGTGCGTATTTTGCTGCGTTTTTCTCAATGCTGGGAGATGGTGACATCTCCTCTGAAAAAACGCAGCAATTCTGTCCACTTTCTGCAGCAGGACAAAATGTCTGGTCGGAAATTTTACTCAGCATCTGGATGAGATTTGTCAAATCTCACTCACTTTGCTGCTACTGTATTCCGCATATTTTCCGGGCGGAAAATACGCAGCAATTCCGTTAAGTGTGGACAAGCCCTAATACAGTAACAGCAGAGTAGATTAGATGTGGACAATTCTCCTCCACACGCTGCGTAAATGATAAGTGGGGAAAAAAAGCTCAGAAATTTACCTGCGGTGCGGTTTTTTATTCCGCAGCATGTCAATTGTATTTGCGTAAACACTTCTCATTTATTTCGTGTTTTCCCCATTTAATTCAATGAGGCGGTAAAACCCGCAACAAATAACAGATGTTATGTAAAAACGCAATTTAGAAAAAATAAAAATCTTATACTTGCCCAGAATTCAGTTTCTTCGTTCCGTCCGGCCTCTTGAGATGACGTTTCAACCCATGTGACCGCTGCAGCCAATCGCAGACTGCAGCAGTCATATAAGATAAAATGTCATCCAAGGGCTGCACTGTAGCACTATATACAAGGGGGGGGGGAAACGCTGTGTGGCACTATATATAAGGAAGGGTGCGCTGTGTGGCACAATATACAAGGGGGGTGCCGTGTGACGCTCTCTACAGGGGGTTTTGTGTGGCGCTCTCTACAGGGGGTTGTGTTTGTGGCGCTATCTACAGGGGTGTGTGTGTGTGTGTGTGTGTGTGTGTGTGTGTGTGTGTGGCGCTATCTACAGGGGGTGTGTTTGTGGCGCTGTCTACATAGGGGGTTGGCGCTATCTACAGGGGGCACTGTGTATGTGGTGCTTTACTTTACAGTATGTGACACAATTAAAGTCAGGGGCGCAGTGCATGGTGATATTACATTTAAGGGCTGCAGAAATGGGTCATGGCCAGAAGAAGTCGTCATGAGCTCTGGACCGGATGGAGAAGAAAAGAGGAAAAAAAACTACTAGCATCTGAAACGTCGTCACCTGTGAGTCACTGGATTTGTAGAGAATCTGTCCCCTCTCCTGACATGTTTATTATAGGAAATCCTTGTATTCCACATAACGTCTTTGTGCAGTCCAGGACTGATAGAAAAATTGGTGTTACCATTCCCCTTGTCAGGAGGATGTGTCCCTGCACAGTGTGATACTGTCAGTATGTAGGGACACAGCCCTGTGAAAGGGGAATTGTAACACTCATTTGTTAATGCTTGTGCAAAAAGGTAGTGTTACCAATAGTTATGGCGCAGCAAGGTGGCGGTGGAGAAGAGGGAGCCCAAGTTTGGGTAATAGCCCAGGGTCTTCTTAATCCGCCTCTGCGCTCAGGGCACAGTGAATGCTGGAGCAAGGAGACGTCATCTCCTTGCTCTAGCATTGAATGGAACCGGGACCTCGGTGAGTGACTCGCGACCCCCCCCGGAGGTCTTCACACGACCACCGAGGGGGACGCGACCCACCGTTTGTAATGTATTGTATTGTGCAGTTTGCGGTGGAGAGGGGAGGGGGGCTGAAATTTAACGGGCCCCCCCTCTCCACCGTAAACAGCAGAATACAACACATTACAAGACAACACAACACATTACAATACAGACTCTCTAGCTCACCTGGAGTCCTCCGCACTGACTCGTCCACTGCAATGGCTGGAAGACGTGTCACGTGACAATACGGTCACATGGTACACTAAGTGTACCATGTGACCATAACCAGGAAGTGCTTCACGGCACAGAAAATTTATTTAACAAGCATGCTGTGTGACAACAGGGGCCCGTGGGCCCCTCAGGCTTAGGGGCCCGGTCGCAACTGCGACCCCTATAGCTACGCCACTGCACCTGCTCATATCCTCTGCTCGCGGTCGCTGTGTCCTTATTGCAGTTACGTGCGCTTTGGCTATCTCTTCAAGGACCAGATTCACCCATCCAACCCCTGTTGCTTCAAGGACTACATAAGGCACCTCCACTATCCACCTGGTGCCTGAGCAACATTGAAACAACCTAGTGCTATCCAGCAAAGGATCGTGTATGCATCAGATTCCGGTCTGCTACTGCTATTTGTTGTCAGCCTGTATCCATTTGGCTTTTACCAGCCTGTATCCAGTCCGCTATTGCGATCTGTCATTAGCCTGTATGCAGTTGTCCACTCCCAGTCTGTATCCAGTCCGCTGTTGCTATATAAGTGGTCAGCCTGTTTCCAGTTATCCATTACCAACCTGCATCCCGTCCACTTTTGCGAATATATATATATATATATAAAATAAAAAAAGTAAATTCCCTGCTCTCCGAGCCTACTCACTTTCAACACCCATTCCAGTCATGTATACAGTTAAATTGGTCAGTACTTCAGGCAGAAAACAAAAAAAACTTACTGTACATTCTATTACAAGTCTTATTCTAAATTGCCAGAAGGCTGCTTGGGGAATGATGTTGAACAGCATTATGAAATTCTTCTTAAAAAAATTCTGACAAATATAGACATAAAGCTCATTGCTATAGGGGCATGATGTGAAATGGTCAAAGAATTGAGGCTTTCTCATGTAAACCTCAAATTCAAGTACGTTTACTCTGTACTAGTTTGATGGCAATGGACATTGATCCAGGGATGTTGTTAAAAGAAGGAGGTCCCAATCCAACCAGAGTGGAAATGGAAAACAAAAAGTATCTCTCGCACTGTGAGAAACCCAGTTTCAGTGAAAACTTGCCCTTGGAAGAGGCAAATCTGGGGAAGGGGCAGGGATTGGCTGGAAATGTCTCCTGGGTGCTGTGTTCAAGAGGGATGCAAACAAGCTACTCTGTCTTGGTCAGGGTATTTAAATACAGGGCTAGTTGGGCATGTACCTTGAGTGCCGGTTGCCAGGAGGAGGGCAGCGGAACCAGCAGCATGACTATGATCAGCTTATTATCAGGCCTTTCTAATAAACATTAGATCTAATATACATTAGTACGTTACTATTGGCTTGATATGTCATACAGCAATTACAAATACTTGACCATCGTTTTTATACTCTTCTGATGAAATACTGTATCAGAAAATAAAAAAAGACCTAAGTTATACATTTCATCATAGTGGACGCACTCTTACAAGGTGATATTGTTATGTTGTGTCAACGGTGAGGTCGTATATGGAAACCTGCCATTTCCTTCTAATTCACTTTCATATACAGTATACGAAGAAATAAACTTAACTTCATTTATATTTGTTTATTTTATATTTTTTCAAAAAAGTTCTCTTGATCCTCCTCCAAACCCCAGAAATTTCTTCTACAGTAAATACAATCCTTTAATCCTTTGAAAAGCATATTTGCCCCTGGGAAGGTTGGATCTTTAACATTTTACTGTAGCCTAATATCCTTCAAGTCAAATCCTACATAAAAATTCTGATAAAAACAGTAACAGTTTAGACTAAACAGCTTATACAAATCTGGAATTTTGTTTTCCATACATTATTATTCTTTAACCAACTATTACATGGCATATGAGATGCCTAAAAAAACCAAAAACATCTGGACCAGATTAAAAAGCAAATTCTGCTTAAGAATAACAAGACAGGATATCAAATATTTTAGTTTGAGTGTTCAAAGAAGTATAATGATTACATCAAAGCTCGACTGTATATGCTAGTGAAAGAAAAATTTATTTTTGTTTGGGTTCAGTGTCTTATGATTTTTTTTTTTTATGTTTTTTTTTTTTTTTTTTAGACTGTTTTTCCTCTAGAGTGATCTGAAACTATAAGTTTTAGTTGTCTGTCTGGACTTTGGTAATATTCTATTCAGCAAGTTCTGAGCAGTTTCAGGCAAAGGAGACTGGGTTACACCCCCTAATGGCTACTATTACAGCACCCCTAGAAATTTTTCATTATATAAAATTAACCAGGTGCTCAGGATGAACGGAGCTGTAAATATCTCCGATATAATTGATATTTTTACAGGTTTTTGTTTTTTACTAAAATGTTATAAGTAACAGTAAGAAATGCTGTACATGTAACTGCAATGTATAATTCCTGGAATGGTTTATTAAATGTGTCATAAAAACAATGAAATAAATGTATTAGTACTTTCACACTGTGCAATATGACAGTACCGCTCCCCGTTCAGTGTGTACCAGAATCATTAACAGAACATGCCCTTTGTTCATGAATCTGACATAGGCTTAAAACAGTTTGGAGCTGCTTATACTCCACCACTTTTATATAGGGGAAGAGTTAATACACTCATTCACTGCAGCCTGATCCACTTTTGCCAACATATTTGTTGATGTTTGTATGCGAAACAGCTTTGTACTATGAGAATAAATATTCAGATTATTCTGCTTTTTCCTGCCATTTAATTTTAAGAAATGCTTTACTTGACCAAGGTGAGGTGGGCTCCCTCTGGTCATGGTCCAGTGGGTACTGCCATGCCGCCTCAATGTTCATATTACCCCTGAATTCCTACCTGCAAAAACAGACCAATTTATATAAAGTGGTCTGTTCATAATGTTTTTGGGCACCATTTTTAAGAAATATTATAGGAGAGTGTTCATAACAACCCACATACACAGATGAAGAATTATTATTATTATTTTTTTTTTTTTAAAAGACCAAATAAAGCACACAAGACATTTTCCCCAGTTTATTTAAAAAAATGAATAAGAAACCAACATGCAACTCTTCTAAAAACGGAATATACTTAAATAAAATGATAATTTAGCAGTACAATACATATATAGATAATATACACATTATAGTACGAACCTTTATCATCAAAGCCTATTTACATATTATAACGTATTCTCTCCCCAGCTAATTTCTGTAAGAAAGGATCATATAGACCAATATTGAGTGAAATACTGACAGATCAGGCTTTTGCACATAACATCAGTGTACGGTATACAGACGAACACTTTAGATAAACTATTAACTCATATTTTCAAAACTTTAACTTATGTACTTTATTTTGGAAAAAATAAAATGGTAATAAAGGCCAGTTTCACATGGCTGTAACAGGGCCACATTCTTGGATCTGTATTACGACCACAACACCCAAATTGCATTTGGTTCTTCTTAGCCAGAGATCACAAAAGGCTACTATAAAGATCTAAGCTCAGTTCAGTAGAACTGTGTGGGGTCCAGGTATTTCGACCATAATACAGATGCTAAATTGCTGCTATATCGCGGCCATGTGGAACCAGCCTACAGCTGGGTTCAAACCATATTTACGGGCTACGTCAAATTTATACATTTGTATAACTAAAATAAAGTACTGTATTTAAACAGACTGATGTATCCAGCTTTCTAGTTGTGAAGCATATGCCAAAAATGGTGTATTGGCAAACATTTAAAACAACCGCATGCGGTTTTTTAAAATTATTTAATAGTGTAGCCTGCCAAGCTATTCTATCCTGTTAGAGGGTCCAATTTTTATATTTATTACATTTTTTCACAAGTGAAATCAATAGCAGAAAGATCCAAATATATATACAAATTTGAATACATTTGTACCCAATATATTTGGAATAAACTAAAAGACATAGAAGGAAAAAACTTCCCCTATAAAAAAAATCAAAAAAAAAATCATATGGATCTGCTTGACAAAAAGTATACAGTTAAATCTTTCTTAAAATATAATATCATTGGAGCCTGACTAATATTATTTTGAAATGTTGTTATATATACAAACACACACGTCATATAAATTTATCACCTTTAAATTATTTTGGGCACACAGGACATTCCAGAGGATAAACAAAATTAAGTAAATCCCCTACACTGGGATGAGTCTAATTTAATGTAATATTTTTAATAAAAATAAATTACTTAACTTGATGTTAGTTGAGATTATTTTTTTGTTTTTTTGAAATATCCTAAAATTAATGGAACCATTTCTTAGTTAGAAAACCATAACAATTACTATAAACAAAATAAAAATACTAATTATCTTTATGACCACTTTGCTTAAAATGTATTGGATGTAAACTGCAAATACGAATTTAATATAATTTTGGTGATGAAAATTAAATTATTTTTGAATATTTAAAAATTCAAGCGGTTTTTAAAATGAAAAAAATACTAAAGTCATGTAATGTATTCTTTTAAAAGACGGTTTATAAACCCATGAAATAAAAAAAGTGTCAAAGAAATATATATTTTATGAGAAATATGGATATGCATTATATGGAGACTATAGTCATTGCAGATATTGTCATGATGGAATGTTTGTCTAACTATAAGAAAATGACTCTTTTAAGTCATAGGAACTTATTTTTTCATTTGTGACACATCATTAAAATATTCTGGAAAAGAAAAAAATGGAAATAAATATATAAGGAAGAAATTAGTGATCCAAAGTAATAACTTCTTTTAACTACATACTGTACTTAATGAACTTATAAAGCTCATACATACTATTAATCTTTATCTCAAACACACACAAGGTATCAAATAATTTTAACACAAAATCGTTCCATTTTTAGAATCATAAAGACAGTTACAGCAAAATTCAGGAGCGTATGAGACAACTATGAATTTCAAAGGTCTTATTTTATATGGCTATAAATGTAAAAAATGGACCCCTCTTAAAGAGTGTTTATGATAATATAAGCATAGATTATCTGAAAACAAGGAAAGAAGTTGTTGATTTGCGTTCTCTCCTTTAAGGGCAGTTGGTTGACTGTTATTCATTAGATCTTGCAAATTGAATCTCTTCTTAGTCTTCATACACTCTATAAAGAAAACACATTTTCGATATGAATTAATTATGGTATTATAAAAAATAATATATAAATATAATTGATTAAGAAAGACCCACAAATTCGGACCTTCCGGTCTAGAGTTCAATCTTTTGTGACCCACAATCACTTTATCTTTTCCATATTAATGCCACATAAGGAATGCATTTTAATCTCTATAATTAAAGTCTTAGACCAGTATCATAGCTTAACATTGTTTAAGGCTGTAGTTTACATTATTTTTTTTAATTATTATTATTATTATTATTATTATTATTATTATTTTTTAAACTAAGCTAACCAATCTAATTTAAGGCAGAAAGAACACAAAACTCACAAAAGACATTAAAATACTAGAATCAAATACTAGAGGGCCAGTAGATGCTTGCACAAGTCACTTTCCGAAAAATAAGAACGGAAAGCAGATCACTAATGATCCTTTTTATATGGAAGGGCAAAGTTATATTTTTAAATAAGCTTCAAAAGTAACTTTTTGAAGCCTAAATAGTACATTTGTTCAACATTTTTCTGGTTAGAACAGCAGTTACTATTTTTCTCCTCTTACCAGTCTGTCAAATGTCAATCTTCTGTAAATTACTTCCATAGTCCTACCACTTTGCCTTTTGTTCTTTCTTAGATTAGTTAGATTAGTATAAGGGAAAGGCACGCTTACATTGAGGTAGGAACAAAACACATGCCAGCCCACATGAAGACTATAGGAGCTATACACTATAGGAGCTATAGGAATGATACAACACCATGTTAAGGATTCCATTCATTTCAAAGAAGGGCACAGCTGGTTGTATATTGGCTCTAAATTTAAGCTGGAAATAAAAAAAAAAAAAAATGTAAAGCCTGAGGAACATCTAGATATGTAGTTTGACATAGTAAGCAGAGTCTGTGCTGTTAATTACAATATTGCAAGAGCAAGGGGCTCAGTAGGCAACGGTCTACTTAAGAAACCCCCTCTAATTTATTAAATGTAACAGGTGTGATTCCCAAAACGCAGTTAGCCAGTCACAATAAAGGCTTGCTGCGGTTTAGGAGCTTCAATCATGAAAGCATAGGATGTCATGCCACTGTATGTATACCCCACCCTAGGAATTTTGAGGCGTTTTTTTGCAGCGCTTTTCGGCCTCAAACACTGAGCGCCGCTGGCAAAAAACAGCGAAAACCGCTTTTTCTGCCTCCCATTGATGTCAGTGGGCGGTCAGAGACGGAAACGCCTGAAGAAAGGACATAACTTTTTTTTCCCGCAAATGTTTTTTTCCCACTCACGGGAATAAAAACGCCTTTGCCTTTCATTGAAATCAATGGAAGGCATTTTCGGCCATTTTTTGGCACGGTTTCCACGTCAAAAACAGCACCAAAAAACTGTGTGAACTGGCCTAAGACTTGAAAAACTGGGTTTCGTTCTCACGGTGAACTTTCTTATTAGTCAGTTTGTAAAAACGGCATGTAAAAAACGCCCCGTAAAAAAGTGCATATCACTTCTTGAGCCGTTTTTTGAGCCGTTTTTCATTGGGTCAATAGAAAACCGTTCCAAAAACGGCCGTAAAAAAACATATCAAAAAACGCTTGATGCTTAAAAAAACGGCTGAAAATCAGAGGCTGTTTTCCCTTGAAAACATCTCCGTATTTTACGGACGGTTTTAGTTTGCCGTGTGAACATACCCTTACAACTGAATGTAACACCATTAGTGCGGATTACTATCTACATCTCCTGTAGTACCTATGAAGAAGTGTACATAATAATGGTGCCATTATAGCAATAACATCCATACAGAAATGCCCGTATCACGGTCACAAAAATGATCCATAATAATGTGTTAACCACAGTGTCCTTATAAGCTTATAAGTAGTTGTAATATCTGTAGTCATAAGTCAACACTGGAGAAGGCAAAAAGTCTCAGATTTGTTTACTGCCAAGAATCCAGGACTTTCTCACTGAACCCTGGACACTTGAAAGTGATAGGTGCCTTTCAACCACCCTGTAGCATAAAATGTCCGTTGCATATTATGTACTTAGGCACATGATGTAGCTGAGGCTTATCTAGCCTAAAAAGTCACGTGATCATACAATATATATCTAAATCCTGAATAGACTTCCATAAACATCTAACGTACTCGCAGCACACAACTTTCAAGCTTTAATCCTAGGAAACGTCAATGTGATGAGAGTTAACAGTGAATTAGTTAAAGCATCTATCCAAACTTAAAATACCTAACAGGAGACAGGAAGCAGTCAAGTGCTAGATAAAATCTGCTAATTTAAGGTTTATATATAAAGTTCCTCTTCTTGTGGCTGCATGTGTAGCTAATCTGGATTCTCCAGGGAAATGTTCATGCCCACAGCTGGGGCTTCTTCATGATGGACTGACACATGCTTCCAAATAAAATAATTAGAATTAATTTTCTAGTCTAATCAGAACTTGCTGCTCTCAAGCAAAAAGTAAAACTGCACTCGAAGGTACTATTAATAGATGTCAACTGCATCTCATCAAAATCCAGACAAGGACGGGAGAAGTCTGGTAAAAAAATAAATAAATAAAAAAAAAAAGGTAGACAAACCTACAATAGAGTATGTATGACCAAGCAAGAAAAATCGCTGAAGCTTTCATGTAAATAAAAGCCAATGCCGTTAACAGGGCCGTATTTACCAGTAGGCACTGGGGGCTCAGTGCCTAGGGCATCCAGCAGAGGGGGGGGGGCAGCTGGAGGATCATATTTTTTTATTTTTATTAAAAATGTAACTTGTGACCGTCCAGCGGTCAGGTAATTTGCGGGGGGGGGGGGGGTCTAAGACACGCCCACTGTTATTGGATTGGCCAGAGCAGCTATGGCCAATCCGAGAACAGTGGGCGTGTCTTAGACTCAGTCTAAGAAGTCCTGTAGGGGGAGCGGACGGCAGACCAGGACAGGAGGGCACCGCAGCAGGTCAGGCACAGGTTTACTGTACTGTAATGTAGTGTTGCACGATGCAACGATACTATTTAGATGCCGTGCACCCTCAAATTGTTCAATATCGTTAATTAATGTATTGCGTTACTAAGCTGTGCGGCCACACAACTTAGTATAGGAACACAAGAAAGTAATGAGCAGGGCTGCGACTGTGTGCGTGGTCAGCATGAGGTGATGTGGCTGGCGCTGCACTAATGAGCGCCAGCACTGAAGACAGAAGATAGTGGGCGCACTGAGAAACCCCCATGTTCTCTGTCTTCAGGGCCGGCGCCGCCGTTCTTTAGTGCAGCGCCGGCCACATCACCTCATGCTGACCACACGCGCACACTTGTCAGAAGCTGGGCAATGGCTGTATTACACAGCTGCAGCCTCGCTCTAATGGCGGAGATCAGAGAAACCGCTCATCTCCGCCGCTATTAACCTGAATGCCGCGATCAAAGCGGACCGCAGTATTCAAGGGGAAAATGCAAAGGGGGGAATCCCTGTCACGCGACTGAGGGACAGATCATATATGGGCAGACAGCTCAGGGTCCATTGAAGGACCCCAGGACTGTCTGACCAGGTTTCCTGTTAGAGCATACTTAGGTATGTCCTAACAACTGCTTTTGTACTATCAGTACACAGACTAATGTACTGGCATATAGATATAGGCAAGTACATTAAAGGGGTATTCCGATTACAATAAGTAAACCCTTATCCTTAGGGTAACTTGCTGATCGGTGGGAGTCTAATAGTTGGGACCCCCACTGTTTACGAGAACAGGGGTCCCGTACCCCTCATTTGAACCAAGCGGCAGGTCGCTTATGCGCACTGCCTCTCCATTCTCTATGGCAGCACTGGAAATAGCCAAACGCTGTATTCGCCTATCTCTGGATCTCCCATAAAAAATTAATGGAGCGGGAGTGCGTGTGAGCGACCTGCCGTTCTGTTCATACGAGAGGCACGGGACCCCTGTTCTGGTAAACATTCGAGGTCCCAGCTGTCTGACACCCACCGATTAGCAAGTTACCCATTACCCCACGGATAGGGGGTAACTTGTTTTAACTGGAATACCCCTTTAGAGTTTAAAAATATGCACACATTTTTTACAATAAACAATAAAATAAAAGTCTCAATACATTAAATACACACACATTCAGTATTGTCGCCACCGTAATAACCTGCACAACAAATTTATAGAGACATTTATGATTTGTACAGTATAAAAAATAAAAACTATTTTCTTTCACTTATTAATGTGAGGCACGAGGGGTTATGAATTTTATACCTCCATGTGCCTCTCATTAATAGTAATTAACCGCATCATGCACCTCACACATTAACCCAATGTTGTCCATTATGACTGAGAAACACGATGGGGTTAATTACTATTAATGTGAGGCACACAGAGGTTCAAAATTCAACACACCACGTACCTCACAGAAAATGGAAGAACTTTTTTATTATTGTGGGCAAAGTATCATTTTGGTATTGGAAATCGCAATACTACACGAAGTATCGGTATCGAAATTCTGGTAGCGTGACATGTAATGTACTGTCTTCAATTGTATCCGCGTCCTTAGATAGAGGATACAATTGAAAGCGAGGTGAAGCAAGGGAACCATTAGTTCCCTTCCTCATCATTCGAGGCAATCTTGTGGCGCAGGCGGTAGGATGACATTATCGCGCCACCTGCCATCGTTCCGCCGGAGCAGGCCTGATCAGAAAAGACCAGGCCCACATCAAGGGAAACTTTATTGCTGAGCCTCGTCGACGCTTGTAACTCCTAGTGTGGGGATTCCTTTGTATCTGAAGGAGTCCCCACACTGGGTTTATAGTGGCACACACACCCGAGATGCACCAAAATTCTGGCGCATCTCGGGCGATTGTGTCACTTACAAGGCTTAGTAAACTATGGAGTGACAACTCTAAGCTGCCATTTGTTAGTTTACATCACGTGGTGGTCGGTTACCTAAGTTCATTGGCCTACTTTTAAAAGTAGGCCAATGAACTGAGGTAACCTGTGACTATGTGATGTTAATGAACCAATGACAGCTAAGAGCTGTCACTGCTTAGTTACAGACCCAGAAAGGTGTGTATGATAATGGTTTTGCTTTTTTACTTATTAATGTTACTAATGTGTTTTTTTTAAATTTGTTTTTTTTACATGTTCAGTTGTTGGACTACGTCGGATTCGGGGACTACTTCGATGACTGCGTTTTTACTTTCAATAAATTGGTTAACCAGGGTTGTGTAGGGCGTTTTATTTCAATAAAATATGGTTTCTGTGTCTTTTTTTTAAAATGATATTACTACTGCCTTAGTAATGGTGGCTGTCCGATAGCAGGGCTTAGTGTTAGCTGGTGCAGAGGCTAAAACGAACCCCCCTCATTATTACACCGGTACCTATCGCCACTAGGGTTGCCAGGAAGAGCCAGGTACGATCCAGTACCTGACCATCTGTAGTGATGGATGGGCACTGGCACGGACGCAGGCTGGTATTATTAGACTGGGAAAGCTCAAAAACAATGGGCTTTCCCACACTGGTAATGCTAGGCTGCTGCTGCTGCTATGTTGTATCTGGCTGGTTATGAAAAATGGGGTGACCCCACATCGTTTTTTTAACATAAAGAATTGAAAAAACAACTTGGGGTCCCGCTATTTCTCATAACCAGTTAGATACAATAAAGCAGCTGCAGCCTAGCATTACCAGGATGGGTAGGGCCATTGTCTTCACCAGCCTGCATCCACCCCAGTACCCAACCATCACTTCAGATGGTCGGGTACTGGATTGTATCCGGCTCTTCCTAGTACCCCTGGTGGCGGTGGGTACCGGGGTAATAATAGGGGGGTGTTAGCCTGATCACCGGCTAACACTACGCCCCAACTTAGTAATGGACATGGTCTTTTAGGCAGCTGCCATTACTAAGGCAGTAGTAATGAAGTAAAAAAAAAACCTACACAGAAAAAATATTTTATAGAAATAAAAGCCCCCACACAACCCTTGTTAACCATTTTATTGAAAATAAAAATGGCGTCATCAAAGTAGTCCTCGAATCCGACGTAGTCCAACAACTGGCCCTGTAAAAACAAAACAAAACAAAAAAAAAAAACACATTAGTAGCACTAAACTAAAAAAGCAAAACCATTTTTATACTTCCCTTCCTGGGTCTGTGACAGCTCTAAGCTGTCATTGTTTAGTTTAGATCAAATGGTCCCAGGTTACCTCCATTCAGTGGCCTACTTTTAAAAGTAGGATCATGTACTGAGGTAACCGGCAGGGCATTTTTTGCTCCAGTCGGGAAGGGCAGGAGTGTTTTGTTTTTTTTCTAAAAAATAATAAACTGTGACCTGATCAATAATAGGGGAAATGGGCCCAATGGTTCCAGTGGGGGCAGGGGAGGGAATGTTAATGGTGTAGCACTGAACAATTATTTTAGGGTATGTCCTCACGTAGCATAAACACTGCGGATTTTCCAAAACGGATTTTATTGCGATAAAAAACGCGTAATACAGTAGCAGTAGAGTGGATGATATTTAGACAAATCTCATCCCCATGCTGCGTAAATAATCCACTGAAAAAACGTTCATAAATTGACCTGCGTTGCGTTTTTTTAATCCACAGCATATCAATTTATGTTGTGGAATTGCTGGTTTTCTGTTGCAGGTTTTCCCGATCGAATTCAATGGGAAGGTAAAACACGCAACAATCAGCACATGATGCGATTTTTGCGGCGGAAAAAGCTACGTTATCGGGGCATCAGCCCTAAAAGTGCCTAAGGCAGCACAAACTCTAAATACGGCCCTGGCTGTTACTAGTTGTGTATATAAAAAAAAAAAAATGTTCCTTCCCAACTCAGACTGATGAACTGGAAAAGAAGTAGTTAAATATTTAGTCAGAGTTGCTCTCCAAAGAGGTGCACACAAAAAAATCTACTATTATGTTGATCCTGAGGCCATCATTGTTCTTAAATTCTACTCTCAGAAGATTTTTTAATATGAGCTACTCTGCATTCTTTGGATGCGTGGATAAGAAATTAATCAAAAGAACAATGTTGAAAATGACTAAACCATGCAAAAAGTTTTCTCGTATTTCAATATTTTTCACAAAGGCAGGTTAAGCAAGATTTCTCCCTCTAAAGTAAATTGTAGTCTTAGTGCAAATAGAAATGAATACTTTTTCAACTTTTGGCTATTTGTTGTAGATTCCCATAGAAATTAAGTCTGGATTCTCACAGTGCAGTTTTTCATGCAGTTTTCGAATTCATATTCCTTTCGCCAATAACGTGCCTTGGTGTAAAACGGAAAAGTATAACACTCTGTCCACAACTATTTGAAAATGTTTTGCGTATGCACCGGGAAAACTCCTGGCACATATGGCAAATTTATCCATAGATCCTTGTTGACCCAACGTATATCTCTTTGATTTACTCTACAGGAAGGCGTAGACTGCTAAGCTTTCCTATTGTTACTCACCTTGTCCGGCTCCAGCGATGAGACCTCTCATTTGGACCATGTTAAAAAATTTGGGGGACATCTCAATATTAATGCTTTTTTTTTTTTTTGCGGGACTAGTTGTAGTTTTTAATGGCACCATTTAATGTAGCATATAATGTACTGGGAAACTTAAAAAAATTAAATGTTTAGTATCCTGCTTTTAGTATCCTCCGATTAAGCCCCGACTCTGGAAGAGCCTAATAGGAGAACCAGAACAGCAGACCTGGGGGGCCCTCTAACTGTTTAGATGCCACGGTCACTAATGAAACCACTAGCGCATGGAGTTCGATCAGTCTGTAAGCCCGCTCCATACACCCCCTCCCAACCATCACGTACATGCACATCAAATGTCAGGAAGGGATTAAAAATCTTTGCAGAACTGAATTGGTCTTTGAATAAATATATATTATACACTATGTGACCAAAGATAATTATTGAGTTCAGGTGTTTCAACCACAGCCATTGCAAGCAAGTACATAAAATCAAGCACACAGCCATGCAATGTCCATAGACAATTACTGGTAGTAGAATGGATACTGAAGAACTCTGACTTTAAACACGGCACGGTCATAGGATATCACCTTTGCCACAAGTCAGTTTGTAAATTTTCTGATCTACTAGATCTGCCCCGATCAACCAGTGCTAATAATGTGAAGTATAAGCATCTAGGAATGCAACAGCTAATCCTTGAAGCAGTATACCATACAAGCTCTTATAGCAGGGCTGCTGTGTAATGAAGTGCATGGCGCATTGAAAGTCTTTCCTATGTTGCATCACTCACTATACAGTTCCAAACTACATCTGTAAGTGACTTTGGTACAAGATCTGAAATGTTCCAGTATCACTGGGTTCCTGTGTGTAAAGCGAGGTCTACAAAGACCAGGTTTGATGAGTTTTTGGCATGGAGGAACTTTAGTGGCCGGCACAGAGCCTTGATCTCAACCCCATGGAACACTTTGGGGATGAATTAGAATGCCAATTGCCAGCCAGACCTTCTCAGGCATCTGCAGTGCCTTATCTCACAAATGCTATTTTAGCTGAACGTGCACAGAACCAAAATCTTGTGGTAAAGCCTTCACATGGGAGAGGAGATTGTTATATCTGCAAACGGGGACCCAACACCGTATTAGCACCCCTAGTTTTGGAGTGGGCTGTCCAACAAGCTCATAGGGGTGATGGTCAGGTGTCCACATACTTTTGTCCATCTGATAGAGATAATTAAAGGTGTTGTCTTGGATTATAAAAATATGGCAGTGTTTTACCAAAAACAGTGCCACACTGGTCTATGGATCTGGGCTGCAATACATACACAATCCATGGACAGTTGTGATGCAGTTTCTGGAAGAAATCAGCCATGTTGTTCTAATCCTGAACAACCCCTTTAATAAGCAGCCAAAACAAAGCATAAGTGTTATCAATGTTATAAGAATCAATGAATTCTGGGTTATATATATCATTCGGAGGATGACAAAATGTGGCACAGGTCAGAACATGCACCAAGCTCATTAAACGCTCAGACTGTTTATTAGTTTTGTATCGGTGGTGGGGCAAAGCTACAGTAAATGAAAAAAAGAAGTTACAGTAAGTATCCACAATAATGCAATATATGTATATATATATATGCCCGTAAATTGCATAAAGCAATAGTATACACCTAGGGCAGAGTTGACTTGACTTCCTTTCATTTGAAGTTGCAACAAATTTAAGACGTGTCATGCAACTTTACCATAAGAGACGGCATCTGTGTGCAGAAGAATAATGTTGCCAGTATATATTAGTATCGCTTCAAGCAGTAACAGTAGTAGTAGAAGTAATAATAGATCACCTACCTGTTCTTTTCCCTATAGATTGTGTACCACTTGAGGAACTTCTTTGTACTGTGAAGTTTAGGGTGTAGGCAGTATTGATGTCCTCTAAGCCGAGATACATGCATGGTTACACTAAAAAAAAAAAAAATGAAGATCTGTAATATTATGCTATTTCAATCAGCATTTACCATTTAAAAATGTTATTACAAAAATACACCGTACAGAAACTGTAAGGCCGGGTTTACACGAGCTTGTGCGTTTTGCGCACGCAAAAAATGCGGCGTTTTGCGTGCGCAAAAGGCACTTAGCAGATCCGTGTGTCATCACCATATGATGCGCGGCTGCGTGATTTTCGCGCAGCCGCCATCATTATGACACTTCGTTTGGATGTTTGTAAACAGCATCCTTTTCAGTGCTGTTGCGCGATTCACGCTTGTCCGACGGAAGTGCTTCCGTGTGACATGCGTGGTTTTCACGCACCCATTGACTTCAATGGGTGCGTGATGCGCGAACAGCGCACAAATATAGAACATGTCGTGAGTTTTTCGCAGCGGACTCACGCTGCGTAAAAATCACGCACCTGTCTGCACGGCCCCATAGACTAATATAGGTATGCGGGACGCACGTGAAAATCACGCACGTTGGATGGACTTATAACACGCTCGTGTAAATGAGCCCTAAAACCCCCCCCCCCAAAAAAAACAAACACCTTCTTGCCAATGATTTCCGTCACTTATGCACGGATTTCATGGAATATATGGATTTATGCTGTGCAGAAATCAGTTCACCATGTACTATTAATAGCTAGCTCGTTGCCCAATTGATAAACAACAACTCCATTATTAAGTTACTGCTGGCTCTGCAGCCCACACACGTTACTTTTTGGTGCAAGTGCATCTTCATGGCCACCTATACATGGCAAACACTATCTACACAATCTACACGAGGTCCACTAAAATCCAAGCTGGATCAGTACTCGTAGTCCACTCTATTCCAGCATTTGTTAACGTGATCTGTTTTTAGTATATTCCCAGAAAAGTTATTCATGATGAAACTGACGAATGATGGAATGAAAAATGATTTATTTTTTTAAATAAACCTTTGACATTGCACAAACCAGAAATGATGACATATTGTTACTCCTTCAGTCGTGCTCACCTCTAACACAGACAGCACATAAATAAAGAAACAATTCATATCAGCTGTCAACAGCGACTGATGCATGTGGATGCTGCGCAGGCCAGTCTTACGGTTTCTGGATGTATCATATCTACTCTGCCCTTTTATAGTTTGGAAAAAAACATGACCATTTCATTATGTAATGTTCTTTTATGTTGATGTATCGTAGAAGTTATTCTATATATATTTTTCCATGACAATCTCTTTCTGCTCTGAGACCCCTTTTAAAGGCTATGTACACCTATGATAATGTTTGTTTTTTAAGAAAAATGTCTGTGTTTGGTGCAACTTTCTACTTTTTGAGATACAGCTGCTTTGTATCCTGTATACAGAGCAGCCGTATCTTGTGCTGAATCCTGTATCCGTCAGATCAGCGGCACTGACGGGTTTAGGATCGGGCAGTCATCGATCACACCTGAGTTCATGAATAAAAAGTAATTAGAAAGTTGTACCAAACACTGATCGATATTTAAAAAAAAATAAAAATATCTATCTACAAATACCCATCTAAAACAAAAGACAAAAGGTCTACATAGCCTTTAACATCTTACTGTACAGCGTTTAGAATTTGCATAGTTCTTTAAAGGGATTCTATGTACTATAACTAAACACATAGAACAAAAAATAGAAAAACAATGAATAGAAAAAAAAATAGGCATAGCAGGTTTAATAATCATGGCCAAACTGGGAATGGATTCACAGCACAACTCACCCACTGCTGGACAAGACAATTATTTCTTAACAAAAATTAAAGGGGTTATATGAGATTAGAAAAAAAAAAGTCTGCCTACCCAGAAAAAGCACCACTCCTATCCAAAGGTTGTGTCGGTCATTGCACCCCAGCCCCATTCAAGTGACAAGGATCTTTGTTTTCAAGAAGCATATCTAAAACTAGATTTGATGGTACTGTTTAGACTTTGTTAGTAAAGTCCTACCACACTAAATGGGTTTCCCAGGACTAAATCGATGAGCTATCCTTTAGGACAAGTCAGTAATGTTTGAGATCCGACTCCCAGAACCCAGTCGATCATCAGAATACTGGAGTAGAACAAGCCCTTCAATGTGTATCCAGGCACAGTGGTTTCTTCATGTGTGAGGCTGGGCTGGGTACTGCAGCTCAACTGAATCCATTTTAGTTCCTGAAAACCCCTATTGAACAGTTTTATTTATAGTCGGGATTAAATTCTAGAATGTAATAAAATGTACTTTATTTTGTGCTTTTTGATGGTATGATGAGAGATATAAATTATGTAGAAAATTGTTTCTCCTGGAACCGGATTGTTGTTGATAATAGAGAGTTAGTATTAGTAGTCACTAAAACTTAAAGTAAATCTTAGAACAAAATGGAAGATGCACGAAAATAGACCCAACGTTGGTCAATAAGCAAACCCAAACCATCTATTAAGCAATTGTCCCAACGTGCTCTCTTTCTAGGGGTCTAGGGGCAGTAGTTCTCCATGTGGGTCTACTTTTGGTAAACACTGCCCGACAATTCATGGAGAGATGCAGAGCTTGCTTAAGCTCTGCCCCCACCAGTCAGTGACGTGCAGATATTGGCTGTACCAGCAGGGCACAGACATCATTACCCTTACTCTTCCATTACCGCCAGTAATAAACAGCATTGGTAAACATTATGCTCTCTCATAGCTAATTCCTCCTGTGTTCAGATGAGTACAGTTTAAAAATAAAAGTTATATGTATTTGAATAATAATGCTTTATTGTTCCCAAAAAATTCCACAGACTGATGTGGGGACCTGGTGGTATAAGACCCTAAGTGATGGAGGCCCCAGGGCCAATGCCCCTTTTACCCATGCTACGATGGCATCCTTTTTGAATCTGTAAGTATCTGATGAGGTCCATTATTAATTTCTCTCCATAGACCACTCTTCATCTGTGGCAACAGCTAAAAAAGGTTCAAGGTATGGTTTTTGTTTTTCTTTGGTTAACAAATTTGTAGTGCTAGTTCCCAGGATTAAAACTCATGCAGCCAGAATGAAACAAGAGAATTACTGTCAGCAAATATTTTTTGGTTTAGAATACCTAGTACAGTAATTGGTTTCCATTACTTTGATGCTTGAATTTTTCCCTCACAATTGCTTGGATATCCTGCTAAACCACTTGGAATAAAAATTTTGTTTTCATTGGACATCATATCAGTTCGTATTGAGACATCTATACATTTACATAAACTTTAAAACTTGTGCCAGAAGATTTAGAAAATATTGGCATACAGAACTATAGGATACAATTGTTGTATTTTCAGCACTTAGTGCTATGGTAAATGTACTGTATCCAAGAGAGGTCGATACAATCCTGGTAGAAGTTACTGAACAGAAGATCAGAACCTAAATCATTATTTAGATGATATCGGGATGAAACGTCAGATTGATTTATAGCTTTATATAGAGAGAAATAGCTTTGGCTAGAAATTGCTCTGTCTGTGTTTCTGAGTTTAGGTAGGTATTGGATATTAGAGATCTCGTACACGGAAAGATTAGCAAGCCGGTAACGTTCCCAATATTGTCATTTTTATGTTACAATGATCAGGTGGCTTTTACGTACCTGCAATCGTTTGTGTGATTGCTTGTCTTTATTCTTCTTGTGCTGTTTCCATTACAAACGACAGGCAGATGTCTGTTTACAAGAGTGGATTTACCGCCGATAAGGCAGTGGTACCAGTATTATTGAAGCCTGATGAAGCTGTAGGCCATACTACAACTACACCTTCTGCAGCCATCCCTT
Source organism: Rhinoderma darwinii (assembly GCF_050947455.1). NCBI lineage: Eukaryota > Metazoa > Chordata > Amphibia > Anura > Rhinodermatidae > Rhinoderma > Rhinoderma darwinii. The sequence continues at coordinate 43,393,317 of NC_134689.1, read as the reverse complement.
ATACAAAACTAAATGCTACTTCTAGTCAGACCAGAGAGAGTATGCACAAAGCAGGGCTGCTGTGTGGGCCCACTGAAATAACGAATGTCTAAAATGTTAAGAGTCATTCGGAGCACTACAAAATAAAGGAGAACCTCTCCAATCTATGAAACACTATGCTGAATTTCATCCGGATAAAAAATAATATTGGGGTTTCTTTTTTTTTATCCCCGCTCAAACACTGTTTTTAAAGGTAGAACAATATATTATAAATAAATGTATGTATGAATACAGTTCTGCAGAGTTGCTCTTTATTTTTTTAAGACTCCATGGGAAAATACGCAAGTTCCTCCAAAAGGAAGGAAATTGCCTCAAAAGTGCCATTTTCAATGTCTTACTTCAGGAAAGTGAGCTAACCTAGTTGACCCTAACCAAAGTCATCCATCTGTGGGCAGAAAAGACAGAGCATTGTCTGAAGTTCCTACCCTCCTACAAAGAATATACTAGTAAGACCAGTTTTACAGCAGAGGTGACGGCCAGCGTCTTATTCCCTTCTCTCCATTGTATAAACATGAACCAAGCCTAACATGATGGTCATTGTGGAGTCTAGAGCAATATCTAACGATTAAGCATTCAGTCGACATCTATCTGGTCAGAACAGGAATCCTTGACCACAATGGGACAGTGGTGTGAGCATGCTCTGTCACATGTGCAGATGTTATTGTGCAGGAGAGAGGGAGGAGAAGCGGAGCTCTCCCTATAGTCAATAGTGTAATTCTGTTTTATCTGCCTCTAATTTTATAATAAATAACAGAGATGTTTGCTTTCATTGTAATCTTACCTTCTTATGATGACGAGATGACTGCTGTCCTGTCTCACAAACGGAATGGTGACTTTTTTGTTGACCAAAAAGTTGCATGCAAAACAGTATTAAAAATATTTACATCTGAAAATGCATGTAACACATGCAAACCAACTCGTAGAGGATCCCAGCACACCCCAATAATGTCTGCAGGGTAAAGACCCATTTATATGGGTCAATAATCAAGAGTTAGCGTTCCTAAGAACACTCGTTTGGCTGACTATTGGCCGTGTAAACAGAAAACGCTTGTTTGTCGGCTTAACACATCGTTTATCCAGGCTATGAAATCATCGTTGTTGGCACCACATCTTCCTGTGTAAACAATGATGCAAACTGATGGTGACCAAACAATAGTATTAACTTTGGATTGGCCCACTATAAAAGGGCCTGTTACCGAACACAATCAACTTTTTATATTGTCGGTGGCTGATCGTTATGGGAATGAATTTCCACCCATGTAAACCTACTGCTGCTACTACTACCACAACCACCACGAGATTGAACAGTTTTTTCTCTAGACGCTGTGAGTGCCCCCTTGTCTATGTATGGTTAACTTTAACTTGGTTCCGTAGTACTGCTGGTGGTTAGGTTGTTTTTCAGTTATATTATGGCCATGTAAAACCTGCTAAAGCTATTTCCATGGTATCAACCCCATTTTTTTCTCTGTGCTGCTGAGGTCCAAAAGACTGAAACAGATCTGTTCACAAATGGTTGTCTCTAAATCGCTAATACCAGAGTTCTGTTCTGAAACTCTTTTTGTAGGGAGATATTGACTTACAGGATAACTTGTAATTGGCACTTCATTTTGGAGCAGGATTATTTATATTGTTTAGCAGTAAATGTCTTGTTAAGTGAAGTGTATTTATTCCTTGAACTTTTAAGGGAGGTTTAAGCCTCAGTCAATAAATGAGATGCAATAATATATCCCTGTGATATACAGTAGATATTCAGCTCTAATGCCAAAAAGATACTTCTGTCCTACTGGGCCACACATGTTGGGCAAATTAGACACAGATTCTGCTGCTCCGAGCCAAATACCAGGATGTGCCTGCAAGAGGGGAGTCGAACGTCTGCAATTATAGGTGACATATAAGCATGGTTAAAATGTCTTGTCAATTCAGGAATTGTTAAGAAATAATTTTTAGTATCAGTGTTTTAAATGTATTCCCAAACGCACTTTTACATTTGGCTGCAGTAAGATAACCAAGCACGCATACCAGCTGTGCCTGACAAAATGTAGGTCATCTGCAGTTAAACATTTGGGAGACCTGGCACCAGAACAAAAACTGCAAACACAATTTATTCAGTAAACAATCTGTGATTCATTTTCATTCGCAAGATGTGCCGATGAATTTGCACTTCTTGGATTAAATGTGGATTATCTGGTTGGGTATGTAATCCTGCCACTTTCGCACAGAGCATTCTCCTCTTGCTAATTAAAAGGAAGTGCCAGTCTGGTCTGTTCTCCGTATTCATTTTTGGAGCCCAGCATTCTGTATCTAAGCTCATGTTTCAGGGCTTTGTTGAAGTGCTCAATTAGTGCAAAGTGTTTGTATAATGTTTCATATTAAAGAGTACATCAGGGACTTAGATGGTATTCTGAAGCAAATGCAACCACGTCACACTGAACGAATCGTCGGTTATGTTTTACTAACTTTCCACTGGATCAATGTTCTAAATGATTACATAAAATGTGGCATGTATTTCAGACACGGGTAACTAGTGTGGTATAGAAGAACTTATTCTAACAATGAAGGGTTTCTTTCTGTAATAGGAGAACATCTGCTCCATGGTTAATGCCCAGGATCCGGAGATTCTGTTCTCCACCCACCCTATATCTAAATGAATGACCTTTTACATCAATCTTGCAAGGTGTCATTCATTTATTTTAGGCCTCATTCCGACATGGTATATTTTATGAATTTAAGAAAAACAATAATTGTATGGGTGGAAATGACCTTCAAAAACGACATGCTGCAATTTGGAACAGAAACTACAAAGGGTAAAAAATGCCCCCCAAAAATCACTATGTTATATTCTCCTATTGACTACAAACATCTGGCAGCTGAGTTTTTAGCAAGCAGGAAAACAAAACAAAAAAAGACCAAAAATGCCACTAAAACCCCCATAACCTAAATACTATATCTGAACCCATCCTTACGGTGATTGGGCACACACTTAAGTCTGGCCAATTACTTGTTGCGTGGGTCCAAAAGTCTGGATTCGAGAGACTAAAGAGGGACACTTCATAACTGTATCTAATAAAGTGCTCATCCCATACCAATACCATGTAAAGAGGTTCTCTGCTTTAGACACTCCCCACTTATTAGAAGCGCCCCTTGACGATAAGCAGAATGCAAAGTGTCCCCCTGCTGGGATTCCCAGTCATCAGAGGATATTCTGTGGGGAAATCTGGCAGTAAGTATTCAGTTTCTCTGTAGCACCACAAGGGGAAATTAAGAATTACACAGTGCATATTCACATCAATTGGTTGTCTGTGTAGGACAGGGACAGACAGATTTTCTAAACTGGACAACCTTTTAAAAGAGTATTTAACCCTAAAGCCATGTGTAACTATAAATTTTCAGGCTTTGTTCTCGGTGTCCTAAATTTTCCTAGTGAAATCTGCAGTGATGTTGGTGCATGGGGTGTGTATCTGCATAAGTAAAAGAAACCGGCAATTCTAGATTCTATAGGAGACAACACCTGTGTGAGCTGTATATGTGGCCATCTTAGTTGACACTGGACTCCTAAAAACAATTATACTGTTACTAAGGATCCAGAAAGCAGAATTTTTGTCAAAGTGTGAGTAAAAAAAATAATTATTATTTGTCCAGTACTAGAAGACTAATATTTTTCATTTTACGTGTGGTGAAACATACTATATTTATAATTTCATTGCATTGGACTACAAAAGTTTCCCCATTAGGAAAGAGTTCAATTCCTCATGGCAGAAGGGTTTTCCTTTTGCCGGAGCCAGTTTCTAGGTTGGATGCAAATTAATTTGGTCAGGAATACATTATTTTTACATAGCTGTGTGACGACTTGTTATTTCACTAATCTAGTTGTAATTGTTAGGCCCCATGCACATGAACGTGTTTTTGCGGCCACAGTTCTCCCGCAAATCTGCGGGTGAATTGCGGTCCCATTAATTTCTGTGGGCCCCTAAACACTACCGTGGTTTCCACGGTCTGTGCATTGCCCCGGAGCCTGTACCACAAGAAGAACAGACATGTCTTATTACGGCCGTATTTTGCGGTCTAGGCGCATAGAAATGAATGCACGCGGCCATGTGCACGGCCCACAATTTGCGGGCGGCCTGCGGGTGACACTCCGCGGCCATCAGAGCCGAAAATCACGGCCGTGCACACCACTATGGTTGTGTGCATGAGGCCCTAATGGCACCATTTACATTACCATAACATATAGCGAAAAACTTCAAAAAAAATTTTATGGGGTGGAATGAAATTTTTTGGGGAATCGTTCAGTAAAAACGACATGTACTTTAGTCAGCTGGTCAGTACGATTACCAAATATTTACATTTTATTTTACTACTTTTACAAAATAAAAACTATTTGTTTAAAAGAAAATTTGTTATGCGTCGCCATATTTGGAGAACCAAATTTTTTCCCCCATAGATAGAGCTTTGTGAGGGCTTGATATTGCGAGCTGTAGTATTTGACATACATGTGACTTTTGGATCCCTTTTAATTTCATTTATTTTTTGGATGCAATTTTGAAATTTTTAATACAGCGTTCACCCAGCGGAATAAATAACGTTCAATTTCAATAGTTTGGATCTTTACATATGTGGTGATACCAATTATATTTATATTTTTGTTTATATTATTTCACGTAAATAATGGGAAAGTGTTTTTGCTTTTTTTTTACTTTTAAAGGGGTTTTCCCAAAATTAATACTTAGCACTTATCCACAGAATAGGTGATAAATATCGGATCAGTGGGGGGGTCCGACCCCTGAGACCCCTACCAATCCCGAGAATGGGCTTATGGTGCTGTTCCTGGAAGCCCCATAGGAATTGAGCGGTAGTGTGCATGCTCGGCCACTGCTCCATTCATTTCTATGGGGCTGTCGAAGATCGCACTTGGCAGCCCCACAGAAATTAATGGAGCGGTGGTCAAGCATGTGCTGTATTGCTCCATTCCTATGGGGCTCCCAGGAATGGCGAAATAAGCCCATTCTGGGGATCGGTGGGGGTCACAGCAGTCGGATCTATCACCAATTCTATACTTATCATCTATTCTGTGGATTAGTGATAAATGTTGATAAGAAAATCACTTTAATTTTTTTTAATATAAATTCTTAACTTTATTAAACATCGTTTTACACTTCTTTTTAGTTCCAGTATGAGACTTGAACATGCAATCATTTGATCACCTGTACAATACACTGCAATACTTATGTAATGCAGTGTATTATCCTTTTAGCATTCTTCTATTAGGCCCCACCTCTGGCACAGCTTAAAAGGAGTTGCAAGATTGCAGATGTGGGGACTTCATTAGGCCCACGGCTGCTATGGAAACCGATCTGCACCCCACATTTGCTTTCCCTCTGTCTAAAGGCTTACATGTCACAGTTGCTATTAACAGCAGCATCTAAGTGGTTAAACGGCTGGGATCAGAGTTATCTCCGATCCCGGCCGTTAGAGCAGGGTGTCAGCTTTAATATACAGCCGCAAATGTTGGGAATGGGTTAAAGTGCACTTTGTAAGAAGTTATGGCCCATAGCTTTACAGCTTTTTATAACTTCTGCTACATTCATGTTATATTCGACTCTTATGGACTACCATTTAAAAAAAAGAAACATTAAAAAAAACATGACACATTTACTGTAGTATATATATTTTTTGCTGTATTAAACAACAAAGCAGCAGGGGTTGATAAAGACATCAATGGGCCCCTGTACAAGCCAAGGGTGTGGGCCCCTTGTTGTCCAACAGCTAATTTGTTGAGAATGAGGTGCTCATGATAAAGCTCCTCTAGAACACATTCATCAATGTGTCAGTAATTGTGAGCCATGCAAATTATCACAGTTCCCAGTTTTCAGGTTGGCTGCTGGCCCTGTAGTGGCCCTCTGCAGCTTCACTGACAGCACATATGAATGGAACAAATAATAATAATAATAATAATAATAATCTTTATTTATATAGCGCCAACATATTATGCAGCACTTTACAATTTAGAGGGGACATGAAAAACAATATCAGACATTACATAGTGACAAAGTTCATTTACAATTCAAACCTGGGGAGTGAGGACCCTGCTCGCAAGAGCTTACAATCTATGAGGACATAAGGGAGACACAAAGTGTAACAGTGTTTGTTCTGTACAATGGTCCGGCCATTTTTATACACATGCGGTGGTAACATAAAGCTGCATGAGCCGGTCACCAGCCAGTATCCGTGTATGACGGACATGAAGAGAAGGAGTGTGAGGGAATCTTATTCTGTTGACTAATGTAAAAGGAGGGCCATGGAAAGGAGTCAGATTAGGGAATGTTATAGGCCTGTCTAAATAGATGTGTTTTCAGGGCACGTTTAAAACTGTGGATATTGGAAATTAATCGGATTGTCTGGGGTAGCACATTCCAGAGGACTGGTGCAGCACGAGAGAAATCCTGGAGACGGTAGTGGGAGGTTCGGATTATGGAGGATTTTAATCTAAGGTCGTTGGCAGAACGTAGAGCCCGAGTAGGGTGGTAGACAGAGATGAGGGAGGAGATGTAAGGAGGTGCAGCACTGTGGAGAGCTTTGTGGGTGAGAGTAATAAGTTTGAATTTTATTCGGAAGGGGATGGGCAACCAGTGCAGTGACTGGCACAGATTAGAGGTGTTGGTGTAGCAGTTGGTCATAAAGATGAGCCTGGCTGCTGCATTGAGGATAGATTGGAGGGGGGAGAGTTTAGTGAGGGGAAGACCGACTAGTAATGAGTTACAGTAATCAAGACGAGAGTGAATCAGAGCAACAATGAGAGTTTTGGCGGTTTCCTCCATAAGAAAAGAGCGGATTCTGGAGATGTTTTTGAGGTGAAAATGACAGGAGAGTGAAAGTGATTGTATGTGACGAGTAAAGGAAAGATCTGAGTCAAAAATAACCCCGAGACAGCGGGCGTGCTGCTTAGGAGTGATGGTAGTGCCCCACACAGAGATGGAGACATCAGGTTTAGGGAGGTTAGTAGATGGTGGGAACACAAGGAGCTCAGTTTTAGAAAGATTCAGTTTCAGATAGAGAGAGGACATGATGTTAGAGATAGACAATCACTGGTGTTCTGTATTAGAGCAGGGGTGATGTCACGGGAAGAGGTATATAATTGGGTGTCATCAGCATAGAGATGGTACTGGAAGCCAAATCTGCTGATGGTTTGTCCAATAGGAGCTGTGTAGAGAGAAAAGAGCAGCGGACCTAGGACTGATCCCTCAGGAACCCCAACAGCAAGGGGAAGAGGAGAAGAAGTGGAACCAGCAAATGACACACTGAATGAGCAGTCAGAGAGATAGGAGGAAAACCAAGAGAGAGACGCGTCCTTGAGGCCAATAGAGTGGAGCATGTTAAGTAGGAGTTTGTGGTCTACAGTGTCAAAGGCTGCAGAGAGATCCAAAAGAATCAGGAGAGAGGATTTACCGTCCGATTTAGCTGCCAAGAGATCATTTGAGACTTTAGTAAGGGCAGTTTCTGTGGAGTGTAGAGTGCGGAAACCAGATTGTAAGGGGTCAAGAATGGAGTTAGCAGAGAGATAGCGGATAAGGCGAGAGTAGAAAGCGTTCCAGGAGTTTGGAGATGAAGGGCAGATTAGAGACTGGTCGGTAGTTGGCAGCGCTGGATGGGTCAAGAGTTGGTTTTTTCAGTAATGGGTTTATAATGGCATGTTTAAAAGCGGAGGGAAAGATACCAGAGGAAAGAGAGAGGTTAAATATGTTAGTCAGGTGACAGCTGGGGAGAGGGACTGGAGGAGGTGTGAGGGGACAGGATCACTAGGGCAGGTAGTAGGACGAGTAGAAGAGAGGAGCCTCGAGACTTCTTCAGTTATTGGGTCAAATGCTGAGAGTGAAGAAGAGGGAGTGCGGGAGGGAAGGGGATCGATGTTACTAGGACTGGGAGATATCATGCCGGATGTTGTCAATTTTAACTTTAAAATAATTGGCCAGGTCTTCAGCACTGAAATCTGTGATTGGCGTCTGCACTTTAGGACTAAGGAGGGAGTTAAAAGTATCAAAGAGGTGTTTTGGATTATTAGATAGTGTGGAGATGAGAGAAGTGAAATAGACTGAAGGGCAGAGTTGTAAGTTTTGAGCATAAATTTGTAATGGAGGAAATCTGCATCCAAATGCGATTTTCTCCACAGTCGTTCGGCACATCTCAAGCACCGCAGATGTCCTTCCTTACCTTTACACTTATACCCTGACGTGTGGAGCAAGATGACCAGCTTTTTTAGAAAAATAAATAAAAATACATGTTTTTGTGATACTTGGTCACGAGATCTCTATGCATCTATGTGTGGCCACCCAGTGGTTGTTATGTGAATTGCAGCCTTTAAAAAAGGTTTTTCTAGTATGTCGCGATATTGTATTAAATTGGTTTTATGAGAAATTGGAGTCCATAACAAAATTCAACCCGAGGTAAGGGTGGACACATCTGTGTAGAACCTACACTTTTATATACAAAAAAATATTCCAATCTTTACCTCTGAAACGTATGCCAAAAGGACACTTTTTCATATATTTAGGCAATAGAAACCAATCACTTTATTTAATGTTCGGATACTTTTTTTGCTATCCAAAAATATATTTTTGACAGGGCACATAAACACGGTGTGAAAAATTCTTTAGGTTCATGGCAAACAGGAGAGGCACACATGCCAAAGATCCCTACAAGTCCCAAATTCAGGCAATTGATAGTGTAGAACCTTACAGTTCAGGAAAACCTTTCCTGCTACATTATTATTTCTTACCCGAGAACTTTAGTTAAATATGTTACTAGTTTCCAAGTAATTGTAGATTGTATTTTAATATTATTTCTTGAAGTCACAAATAGGTTACCTACACTGTAAGTAGGTTATTATTAAGCAGTAAGTCTGTTCTTGAGGAGGTGCTTTCGCTAAAGTCATTTTCGAGGAACATTCCCAAGCTCTTAGCTGCACACGTGCAAGCTTCTATCTGGAGATGGAGAAGACAAGAATGTAGTAAGTAATCAGGAGACTCCACTTCATCATGAAGACCATCAGAAGCAAGGGAGTTCATAAAATGGAAAGGTTATGATCATTATGGTTTTTGCCAGTGTCTGTTGAAATACATTTGTGATGCGGGTAACATTTCTTTAAAGTCAAATAAATGTATCAAAGTGTCCTAGGACCAGAAATGGTTAAAATAGTGTGAATGCGTGACACAATTTAAATAGTGGCCCTCCAATTTATGACAAAGGTGTTTGATAGGAATGAGCTCAGGCTTCTCTGTGGCTGGTTAAAGGGGTTGTCCCACAGGGTTACTACTAGGTTCACTTGCAGACTGACCCCTGGGGTTCCCATCAAATAAAAGGTCATGGTTTAAAGCTGACAACTTTTTAATATCAAAGAATCACTAGTTGAGCAATTCCCCATAGTGCACGTTTATGGAATGATATTCAAGCAATTCCCCGAAGGCAGCTGGAGACTGTCTGGATCAAGCGTGCAGGTAAATCAGCTACCTAAAGTCAGTCATCACTCTGGTCAGCACCAGTCTATGGTCTTCACCAGAGCCCACCGCAAGGCAGGTTGGATTTGGCTGCATAGAACCCAGGTTGCTTTTACAGAATACAGTGTTGGACAGGTGGTGCAACTGCAGGCAACACCAGAACGGATAACCAGAAAGCCAGAGGGGTGATCAGCAAGCAGGTTTCACAACCAGGAGATAAAAAAAAGTCCAAAACGTTAAACAGAAGAGTACCAGGACTTGCAGAGGTCAAAACCAGCCGAGAGCAGAAAGTCCAAATCAGTGATCAGAGGGAATATCCAAAGACAAAGCCTAGGTCTAGTTCAAAGAGTCCAACCAGTCAAGGTGATACAGGGTGCAGGCAGAAGCTTGATCAGACACATGCAAACATAAGAAATCACAAGCAATGAGAAAACTGAACAGATTCAAATACTCCACTATTGGCTCTGATAGGACGCAGACTTAGAAATGAGATTGGCTCTGCATCAAAACCCAGGTCCACCCACAAGCTTGGCTAGTAGTCATGACAACCTTAAAGTGACAGACATTTTCTAACACTTAAAGTGTTAATTTCAGTTTGAACTTTTATCATTCTAAAAAAAAAAAAAAGTGTGAAATGTTACACTAGGGCCATATCTTCTAGAAATGTATTAATTACAGAAAGTGATTCATCCATAAGGAGGTTATCAGGTAAAAATAGTGATCTTTCACTCATCATCAATACAAGTGTATTTGTCAGAGGCCCTGAACCAACAACATCAACACTTCTCTCCTGTTGATTGATTCTTTTAGAATTGCCCCATGTACTCTTCAGAGGTGTGTGATCAACCTCCATAAAACACTCTTTTATAGGCTGAGCAAGACCATTACTCTTCCTCTCCTTTACAGTTGGCACTATGGATCCAGCCAATAAGTATTTTATTGGCATTTGCCAAGTCCAGATTCATCCTGTAAATGGATTGTGTAGTTCAATTAATCACTCAGGTGAACATTTTCACTGATACAATGTCTCGTGGCATCATCCTTTACACCATTCCAGCTGACACTTGGTGGTGTTCAAGTGATCCTAGGCTAGTAGGCCGCTGTTTGGTCATGATGGCCCAATCCATAGAGCTTCCAATAAACAGTTCTAGTTCTGAAGTTGCTTCAGAGGCAGATTGAAAACACAATAATATGATGAAATTGCAATCTGGAGAGTATACGACCTCCACGCTTCAATATATAGCGGTCTTTTTCTGTGACTCCTATGCAGTTGTCACTTCTGGATGACTCAACTTCACAATGACTGTGTTTAATGTTAACTGGGGAAGCTATAGCAGGGCAAACAATCGGAATATTCAGACATTATTCAGTACATTGTTTAGTTTGGTTGTTTGATTTAGTAGCCTCTTTCAGGATGGTCTATATGGCATTTTGAGGTTATAAAGTGGACTAGCTTTTCTCCAAAATGCAATATAAAATATTTGGGATGTTGAAGATCACTCAGCAGACATGTGGAGATTTAACAGGATCATTCACTTTCAGTAAAAGGAGTAGCAATAGGTGGATGAGGTTTAGTATAGTAGCTGGAATTGCCTTTATTATCTATAAGGCTGAATTCACACACAGCGTTTTGCTGCGTTATTGTGCATTTTTTTGTGGCGATTTTAATAGCTTTTTAGTGAGGCCAGATGTTACATTCATGTCTATAGAAAAATATCAAATGCACTACAACTAAGTTTTGGTTTGTGGCATTTTTGAGCCAATTTTTTGCCAGTGGCATTTTTTCCCATATGCGGCATGCTCTGGGTATCGCGTGTTTTCAAGCATTTTTCCCATAGGCTTCTTTATAGGACTTAAAATGCCAGAAAAATAGCAATTAGACCTACCGGTAATTGTATTTCCAGGAATCCATCATGACAGCACTACAGGAGGTTGCCCTCTTGACCTCTGTAGGGACAGGAAGACAGAGAGGTTAAAAGGCCCCTCCCACCACCCACTTGCCAGTGTTTTTCAATTACTACACCAGGATGGATGCAACCCTATTTTATTTCTAGGGATAATAACTGACATGTTAAATGCACAAATCAGAATTCAATAAGGGAGGGAATATAATGGTGCTGTCATGATGGATTCCTGGAAATACAATTACCGGTAGGTCTAATTGCTATTTTCCAGTACATCCCTCATGACAGCACTACAGGAGCAATACCAGATTATAATGCTCAGGGCGGGACTATGGATTGGAGGACTTTCCGTCCAAAACTTAAATCCGTATCGGACAGCACATCGAGTCTATAATGTTTGTAAAACGTATGATGGCTTGACCAAGTGGCAGCTTTGCAGATTTGGTCAATAGAGGCTTCTCTTCTTTCTGCCCAGGATGCCGAGACTGCCCTTGTTGAATGGGCTCTGATGCCTTGTGGGGCACATAGTCCTTGGGACTTGTAGGCTTCTTGTATGGTGGTTTTTACCCATCTCGCTAGAGAGCCTTTTGAGGCTTTCTTTCCTCTATTCTTTCCCCCGAATAGGACAAATAGATTTTTATCTCGTCTCCAGGAGGAGGTTCTATCCAGATACTGAAGAATTGTTCGCCTGACATCCAGGCAATGGAATTTTTCTTCTTGTTGGTCTTTTGGATCTGGATAAAAGGAAGGTAGAATTATTTCTTGTTCTCTATGGAAAGCGGTAGATACCTTTGGAATAAAGGAGGGGTCCAGCTTTAGGATGATCTTATCCTCTTGTACTTTTAGGTACGGTTCTATGATTGATAGAGATTGGATTTCTCCAATCCTTCTTGCTGAAGTAATAGCGACTAAGAATGCAGCTTTTAGAGTTAAAAAATGCATACTAATTTTGTCGAGCGGCTCAAAGGGGGGCTCACAAAGAGTCGTTAACACCACATTCAAATCCCAGGTAGGAACGGATTTCTTTAGGGAAGGTTTCAGTTTAGAGACCGCTTGAGTGAATCTTCTGATCCACCGATGTTCAGCCAGAGGAGTGTTAAAAAAATTACCTAAGGCTGAAATCTGTACCTTTAAGGTACTAGGGCTAAGTCCTTTTTTGAATCCCGATTGTAAAAAATCTAGGATTTTTGCAATGTTGGGAGAAAAGGGATCTGGTCCTGGGATTCCATGCCAGGAACAGAATTTCTTCCAAATCTTTTGATAGATTTTTGAGGTAACTTCTTTATGACTTGATAAGATAGTTGAAATTACCTCGTCTGACAGACCGTGGTTCCTCAAGATCTGCCTTTCAGGATCCAGGCTGACAATTTCAGAGTCTCTATTCCCTGGAAGAATAAGGGACCCTGGGAGAGAAGATTCTCCTTGACTGGGAGCATGATAGGATCTTCCAACGCTAGGTATTGTACGATTGGAAACCAACTTCTTTTCGGCCAATAGGGAAGAATAATGATGAGCTTTGTCAAATCTTCCTGGATTTTTCTTAATACCATTGGTATTAGAGGAAACGGAGGAAAGGCATAGGCCAGATCCATGTCCCAGTGTTGGGACAATGCATCTACTCCCAATGGGTTGTCTCTGAGATTTAGGGAGAAGAATGTCTCTACTTGAGTGTTTTTCCTCGTGGCAAACAGGTCTATTTGTGGATAACCCCAATTTCGGGTTAGGCAACGTAAGACTTCCTTGTTTAGGGACCATTCTCCTGGGTCTACTTTTTCCCGACTCAGGAAATCTGCTGATAGGTTCTCTGAGCCTTTTAGGTGGACTGCCGTGACTGATAGGACGTTTTCTTCTGCCCAACTGAAAATTTGTGCAGAGAGGCCCTGAAGAAGAGTGTGTCTTGTTCCCCCTTGATGGCGAAGAAAGGACACTGCTGTCGTGTTGTCCGATAAAATTCTTATATGCTTCCCTTTTATGGTGGGTGAAGCTCTTATAAGTGTCTCCCATACAGCTCTTAGTTCTTTGAAGTTTGAAGACATCATCTTCATTTGACCAGTCCATGTGCCCTGAAAGTGTTGGTCTTGGATTACTGACCCCCAGCCGTGTTTGCTGGCATCTGTGGTAATCACTATATAAGGAGAAGTTCTCCAGGGGACTCCCTTGTCTATGTTGTTTGTGCAGAGCCACCACAGGAGAGATGATTTCACAGTCTCGGAAATTTGCATTTTTAAATTCAGGGAGTTTTGTTTTCGATCCCACCGGGACAAGATCAGATTCTGTAAGGGTCTGGAGTGAAATTGGCTCCATGGAATAGATTGGATGCAAGATGTCATCATTCCCAACATCCGCATACATTCCCTTATGGAACAGGCGTCTTTCCCCCAAAATTTTCTTACTTCTGCCAGTAGGAGTATTTGTTTCTCTCTTGGGAGGAAGGAATGTTGAAGGGAGGAGTCTAGCAGTACTCCTAAGAAGACCTTCTGTTTCTGGGGAGGAAGACTCGACTTCTGAAAGTTGATTATCCATCCCAATTTTTGTAGTAGGGAAAGAACCTGTGACTGATGACTGACTAAGATAGCCGGAGTATCTGCCGTCAACAAGAAGTCGTCTAGATATGGGATAATTACTATACCTTGACTTCTTATGAATGCCATGATCTCTGCCATAATTTTTGTAAAAATTCTGGGGGCGGAGGAAAGGCCGAAGGGGAGGCAGACAAACTGGAAGTGGAGAATGGAAGGACCGTCCTGAATTGCGAATCTGAGGAATCTCTGGTACGCGGGGTGGATAGGAACGTGATAATACGCATCCTTTAAATCGATCGTACACATTGATGCCTCTTCCCTTATTAGAGGAATAGTCGATCTGATAGACTCCATCTTGAATTTCCGATAATTCACCCATTTGTTTAGGAACTTCAGGTTGATTATTGTCCTGTAGGAACCATCTGGTTTTTTGACCAAGAAGATTTTCGAATAGTGGCCCTTGCATATCTCGTTGTGGGGAACTGGGGAAATGGCTCTCAATCTGAGTAATTTCTGGACGTCCTGGATAAGTACCTGATGAAGATCTTTTGCTTGGTACTGGGTTATTAGGAATTTCTCTGGAGGAATGGAGGAAAATTCTATTTTGTATCCTTCTTCTATTATCTTTAGAACCCAGGGGTTCTGGGTTATTCTCGACCATTCGGGATAAAATTGTAGGAGTCTTCCCCCCACACTCTTGGCGTCATTGCTTTGAGGGCTGGAATGAATTATTTGGGTTAAGGAGATATCCTCGACCCCTTTTCCCTTTGGGGTAACTCCAGCGACCGGACTTCCCTTTCCCGCTGTAGTTCTGTAAGGTAGGATCCCTCTGTTGGCGAAATCTTCCAAATTGAGGGGGTTTTTTTGGTTTCTCTTCAGGAAACCCCTTTTTTCTATCTGTTGCACTCTCCAGTATGTTATCAAGGAGAGGACCGAACATCAGAGACCCTGTAAATGGGATAGAACACAACTTGTTTTTGGACTTAGTATCTCCTGACCACATTTTGAGCCATAATGCTCTTCTAGCAGCATTTGAGAGAGCCCCATTCCTGGCAGCAAATCTAATAGATTCTGCTGAAGCGTCTACCAAGAATCCGGTTGCCATTTTTAGTAACGGTAGAGATTCTAGTAGCTCTTGTCGTGATGTCTTCATCATCAGATGGGTCTCTAGCTGGTTTAGTCATATGAACATTGCTCTTGCTACTGATGTGGCCGCGATATTAGTTGAGATCAAGGCAGAGGAAGATTCCCACGCTCTTTTTAGTAGTCCGTCTGCCTTTCGGTCCATGGCGTCCCTCAACTGAGAGGAATCTTCAAAGGGGATTGCGGTTTTTTTAGCAACCCTGGCGACTGGGACATCTACTTTTGGGATTTCATCCCAAGGCTTAGTGTCCTCTGGATCAAAGAGAAGTCTGTTCTTAAAATCTCTTGAAATGAAGAGCCTTTTTTCTGAATCTTCCCATTCAGTTGTCACCATTCTTTTAAGATTTTCGTTTACCGGAAAAACCCTTGTTTTCTTTCCCGTTAGACCTCCAAACATCTCATCCTGGATGGTATGTGGTTGGTCCACTTCGGGAATATCCATAGCTTCCCGTATTGCTTGAATTAGGGTATCAGACATCTCGGAAGAGAAAAAAAAATTTTTTCTCTTGAGTGGAAGAAGTTGAAGGTAAGAGTTCGTCTCTTTCTTCTAACTCATCTTCCGATAGGTAATAGCACTCCTGTTCAGAGTCCGACCCCTGAGAAGGAGGCCAATATTTTTGATCCACTTCAATCCGTGGTCTTTTTGCCCGGGAGTGTGAGGGAGTTTCTTGCGGAGGGGCGAGGGAGGCTACTGACTGACCCACTTCCTCACGAATCATAGTCCTAAGTTCGGACATGAACGTTGGTTGTTCCTCCTTTAGTATTTTGGCAATACAATCCTGACACAATTGTTTTTTATGGGACTCTGGCAATTTTTTTGCACAAGTCGCACATTTTTTAACCTTCTTTTTATCAGTTTGTCTCTGAGAGAAATCTTTTTCCTAGAGAAAACAGAAGGTAGGTAAAGTATGGTGTACATACATAAGGGGTCATACCCTTCCCCAAGGGTGAGACTCACGTGACCCTGGGACATATCTGGAGTTCCATCAGGACGAGGAAGTTCCATATCGCGACAGGTAACAGGCAATGCAATATGCAAACCACAAAAATTAAATCCAAGTTAGAGTTATCAGCTCTAACTACATACCTGTGCGTGTCCCTTTAAATGCGGGCGTTTTGAATTTCCCGCCTTCCAAGATGGCCGCGGACCGGAAGTAGCCCGACGTCATATCCGGTCGGCTATTCGTCCAGCGTGTACCTGGAGTGCAGCCGCCATAGCCGGCGCTAAGGCTTGCTATGCGGTGCAGCGAGGATCCCTGCCGGTGCGTCCATGCCTATGGAGCTGCCGGTCCCCGCCTAGTCCGCGGTCCGGCCGAAGCCTGCTTGGGAAACCCCAGCCCCCACACACTACCAGAACCCTGCCTAGGATTCCTCCGGTAGGTGTCTTAGGGAGGGAGCTAAGGGACCCGTCGTATGAGGGGTGTTAGCCTGGGCTTTAGGGGGAAGAGAAGGGGGAGTGCACGGACCCCCCGATCTTGCCCCCTGCCCGAGTTTTTTCCTGCACTAATACAGGAGCGACGCTCTCTGCTCCTGACCCTTGTGGGGACAGGAAGAACACTGGCAAGTGGGTGGTGGGAGGGGCCTTTTAACCTCTCTGTCTTCCTGTCCCTACAGAGGTCAAGAGGGCAACCTCCTGTAGTGCTGTCATGAGGGATGTACTGGAAAAAGGCATGTACAAAAGGACACCACAGTAATAACGGCACTGAAAAAGCCATAAAAAAACGCATGCTAAATTTGAAAATGCTAGCGCTTTTAGAAGAATTTTTTTGGTGCAGTTGAATTGCTAGAAAAATTCTGTGTGTGGTAAAGGCCTTAAGGAGTTGTCCAACTGCTCAACGACTGCTTCATCCAGTGTCTAGGTGAATACTGGCAGATCCCTGGTAATAACCTCTTATTGCGTAGAGAAGAGGCCACTGACTGTTAAAACCAATGGGCCATCATGTAATGCACAGATACATACAGTCACTCAAGGCAAGAGCAGCATATTGTAGTTACTCTCTGTTTTGGCTGGGGTAAGGGAAACATGAACAGGGTATAAAGATGAACAAATTTCCCCATAGTGGCCGCAAAATTCTATTCGGTTGGAACAAATTTGTCATGAACAGCAAGTGCCCCGATTGCCCTGTCTGACTCGCTCATGTATTCTAGGACTGTATCGCCATCTTGCCAAATAATGTGCCTCGAACCTCAAATTGTGAATTTCTGTAAATCCCAGTCTTTTGGGAAATTCGGACTAAATTCGATTTGTGCTGAATCGGTTCACTCATCTCTATCAGGGTATCCTCCTTCTCTACTATCCCCATAAGGATATATTCACATGTGACAGATGTTACGCAGACATTTTCTTAATGGAGCATACGAAAAGAATGTGGTCGATTACAAACACCACATTAAAGAGGGCCAGTCACCTCTCCGGACATGTCTGTTTTAGTAAATACTTGTATACCCCATAATAAAACAATTCTGGGAGTATCTTTTCAAGGACCTCTGGGTTGGGCCCTTCCTCTGTTATTCCTCCTAGAAATGTATGAAATAATTGACAACTGTGTTTTTCTTTTTGAGGGTGTGCCCCTACACAGTCTGACACTGTCCAATCAGTGCTGACAGAGTGACTCTGTGTAGAGACACACCTCTTTGACAAAGGGAATGGTAACACCCAGCTGTCACTTTATTCATAAATTCCCAGAAGGAATAACAGAGCAATGCCATTGGGCAGAATTCTAAGAAAAGATGCTCTAGCATTGTTAATTCATGGGGAATACAAATATTTACTAAAAGTCATGCCAGGAGAGATAAGGCTCTGTTCACATCTGCGTTGGGGTCCCGTTCTGAAGTTCCGTCTGAGCTTTCCGTTGACTACTCTATTGCTTCCGGCAAAACTACGGATCCGGTGCACAATAGAGACAAACGGAAACCATGGGCGCCGGATCAGTCACCATTGAAATCAATGGTGATGTAAACGGAAACCTCTGGTTTCTCTTCGTGTCAGTTTGTGTCTGTTCAGGGTCCCATTCTGACGGAAAGATCTGACGGAACCTCAGAACGGAACCCCAACGCAGATGTGAACAGAGCCTAACAGGTCCACAGTAAATTACTTTGATATAAGCAAGTCGTGTCAGTGCCCTGCAGACACAATGCACTTAGGCTGGGTTCACACGAGCATGTTACGTCCGTAATGGACGGAACGTATTTCGGCCGCAAGTCCCGGACCAAACACACTGCAGGGAGCCGGGCTCCTAGCATCATAGTTATGTACGACGCTAGGAGTCCCGGCCTCGCTGCAGGACAACTGTCCCCTACTGTAATCATGTTTTCAGTACGGGGCAGTAGTTCCACAGAGAGGCAGGGACTCCTAGCGTTGTACATAACTATGATGCTAGGAGCCCGGCTCCCTGCAGTGTGTTCGGTCCGGGACTTGCGGCCGAAATATGTTCCGTCCATTACGGACGTAACATGCTCGTGTGAACCCAGCCTTACAACTGTATTATTAAATTCCAATGCAAAAAATATATAACACAATTTTCCTCTTCAGTCAAGTTATAAAACTTCTACAAAGCTTTTTCTATTTCTGGGGAAATTGACAGACAACCAACATCATATCCATTACAGTGGTTCCTGGTGTTGCGATCCAGCTTTTCCAGACTTCTGAATGAGCAGTTTGCTTAGTTAGATGGGGACAGGGAAAGTATCAGTACATAATTAGGCAGATTTACCATTCATGAGTGTGAGAAAGCTGGATGACAACCTCTATCGGGGGTGTAAAGTGAGCCACTAGTGTTGTCACTTCTAGTTAGTAACCAGAGAAGGAAGACATGGCAGACTTTATTTGGACAGCTACAGTTGTGTTTTTCTTTGGTTTGTGATTATGCACTGGTTCCATGTAGGACAATGATTACAGTGCTGAAAGGATCAATCTATTCTTCATACACCATACAGAATGGAGATCATTGGAAAACCTGTCCGGTAAGTCACAGATTCCCCCATGTACAATGTTCCAAACATTTAAGTGAAATTCTTGTATACTGGTCACAGACTCGACAACTTATCAAACAGCACAATATCAATACTAATACAGTAGTATGCACACAAAAAATAGCCACACTAAAGGTCACACACTGAATCAGTCATCATACTGATGAAGTAGTGCTGAGTTTGTCATTTGGCACAACTCATCAAAATAACACAATGTGTAATCTGTCGTTTTACATCAGACTGAAGGTAAATCTACTGAGTCATCCTAATTCAGAGAGAGTGATTATGGTATACAAACCATACAACACCAAAGTTAAATAACAAATTCAGCTCTGCTACATCTGTATATTGCAGACCTTTAAACAAACTTTATAAACTGTACGCCCTATATGATAACTTTAGAACAATAATAATCAATATCTCACATACTGGTAACCTACACATATAAGCCGGTCTACTAGGTAAATACGAATTTATAAATGATATACAGGAGTCTATAAATATATACGGATGTAGGAGAACGGAGCTTGTCAGGTGTAGAAGGATTGGTCTTTCATTTTACACAAATCCTTGTGAAATCACAAACAGTTGGATGGGACTGCTGCGGAGTTAACGCAAAACCTTGCACAATACAAAGATTGTAGCCCTAAAGAGTTAAATGAAGAATCCACCTTTGCTAGTCTGTAAATTACAAGCAGTAGATAAAAATAATCTCATTACATACATGACCATCTTTTCCTCGCAGTATGGGTGCCTTGGTTTGATTTCCAGCTTCTGCACATCTGAAAATCTTATTTTTGGACCCTTTCGGGAACATTTGCATTTTGACCCTGGAGGAAAAGAATTAGGACATCTTAGAAACGAAGGGAGAGAAAAAGTGATCATTTTGAATATTTGACAGCTCAAAGAACTCCACAAATATTTCACTAATTGCATCAAGAATATTAGAGAAAATAAGAATAAAATAACCAAACATTTTTTTTTTTTAACTTTTCTCTCTTTGGTAAAGTGCATGTCTAGAATAACATTTACATTCATTCCACCTGCACCTAAGTGGAAGTACCCCCGAACTTAAAATAATGACAAACAAAATATTCTAGTTAAAAATAGTTTTTAGCCTGCAAATCATAACCATAAAAACATATGTAGGTAATGTCAACCATTATTTACTTTAGAAGCCTAAATATATATATATATGAAGCAGAGTGGAGTTTGGGTTCTGATATTTGAACTCAATGAAAATAAACTGGTAAACTCAGCTCTGCTACATCTGTAGATTTTATCACTTAACTTTCACTAAGGATAACAAATCTCACCTTCCACGTGTAGCGTACACACCGCTATGAGAAGGAGAAGAAAAACTGCTGCAAAGGGTTTCATGTCCCAATATTGGTCTTGTGTTATTGCTGAAGTAGTCGTGTGGCTCAGGGTGTCCTCCTGTGCAGTCTCTGGTGGCTTGCTCTGTTCCTCTGTCCTGCCTTGACAGAATCCACCTCCAATATGAGGCTCGCCTTCCTCGCCTGTCCTCTTTTAAAACAGATCCTACAGCCCAGGGTGCAAAGTCATTAGCATGCATAGCAACCAAACTACTCACTGCAATTTCCTCACTGTGGAGGGTGGAGATTTCTTACTCTGCCCTGTTCTGCCTGAATGGAAGGGTTGGAGTAAAGACTATGGATTTTGTAACCCATCTATCATATATTTTATTTTTTCTTTGTACTTTCATTGAATACAATTCCTTATCTTCTAAATACAGCAAATCTGTCCCGGAATTCTGTGGACCGTAAAATTGTAATGTGTAACTGCAGCTGAAAATAAATTTTAAACTCAAATAGAAGTAATTCTGTAATTTTACATATAAAAAAATAATATTCAATTTAATATAAATCCTTGTATTGATAACATTTTCTATTGGGCTATTTCTCAGTTTTAAGAAAACAGGGTTTTAACCAATATGCTGTCATTCTTACTCCCATAGGTCACAGCACCTATCTTTCCTAGGTTCCTGAACAGCAAATCTGCCTATTTATAAGGCACACCTTGGTGGGCAGGAAAGTAAGTTGGGACGCACTACCTCAGTTGGGTATCACTGGATAATAATCCAAAAGGTGAGTATATAATGAAAAGGGTTAGTTCATTTATGTTAGTTATGAGGCACAATGTGAGTGGGGATGTATTACTGGAAATTTGCCATTCAGGAATTTTGGAAAGATGAGTGATAAGCCCTCGAAGGGCATATTGGTAGTCAATCAGCTTCTTTAGAAACATATAGATATAACTAGAAAATGATATCTAGAAAAAAAACTGGATAAAAGAAGAGGACAACGTAAGGATTTATATTTACTGGTGACTTTTTGATTTTAGGAAATGTTCTTTACTGCCTCATGCACAGAGATGTAATATGGCACCTATGGAATCCTCTGGGGCATTGTGAGATGTTTGATCAGATGTCAAATTATGGAGACGTTCTCCGCCTGCATAATTTGAAATACATTTTGGAATACTTTCCGTATACATTGCCGTATAAAGGCAACTAATGGAGGAAAATGGATAGCCGTCATGATCGCAGGTCCTTCAGGTCAATAAGTGCTGTAAAGTGAGAAGGTTCCTATTGAATATGGAGATAGAGAATTTCTTTTAATTGGTGGTAGTGTTCCCTTCAATGACATGTTCAATGACCTTTTTATCATCATTAAGGTCAATAGGCAACAGAATGCAACAGAACTGATGCATAAAATGACATTAGTTTACATCCGTTTTGCAATCTGGTTTTCCATCTGCTAATGTACGTGCACACACAAAATCAAAAACGTCTGAAAATACGGAGCTGTATTCAAGGGAAAACAGCTCCTGATTTTCAGACGTTTTTTATTCAAAGTTGCATTTTTCGAGGAGTTTTTATCGGCCGTTTTTGGAGCTGTTTTTCTATAGTCTCTGAACTGCACTTCTTTTTTCGGGGCCGTTTTTTTGCGCGGCCTTTTTCCAAAACGGCCGCGTAAAAAAACAGCCCGTTGAAACATAACGCCGTTTTTCCCATTGAAATCAATGGGCAGATGTTTGGAGGCGTTCTGCTGCCAATTTTTCGGCCATTTTGCAGCCGTTTACAGCCCGAAAAACAGCCGAAAATAAGCCGTGTGAACATTGAATTTAATAGAAAAAAAGGAAATATCCACAAATCACCCTATTGACTTTATGGGGCAACACAATACTATGTTTTTGAGGGGAGAAAATAAAAGTATTCTAAAACAAAAAGTACGATGAATAAAAAGTTGAAGCACCTCAAGCAACTTACCATGTTCAATGGGTGCTGATGGAAACATGTGGGTTTATTCACTTAATCTGAATCAGTCGATACTTTATTACACGAGGTGACAAATTGGATGAAAAATGACATTCAGATCCACTGTTTTACATTTTCAATGATGTTGATATTTTCAGTCTAAGGGTATGTTCA
The DNA here is from genome assembly GCF_050947455.1 of Rhinoderma darwinii. Lineage (NCBI taxonomy): Eukaryota > Metazoa > Chordata > Amphibia > Anura > Rhinodermatidae > Rhinoderma > Rhinoderma darwinii. Next base: position 43,370,795 of record NC_134689.1, on the reverse strand, counting down.
CACGCAGTAGCAAAATACGTCTGAATTTACGGAGCTGTTTTCAGGCGAAAACAGCTCCTGATTTTCAGATGTTTTTTTAACAACGTTTTTTACGGCCGTCTTTGGAGCTGTTTTTCAATGGAGTCAATGAAAAACGCCTCCAAAAACGTCACAAGAAGTGTCCTGCACTTCTTTTGACGAGCCGTCATTTTACGCGCCGTATTTTGACAGCGAAGCGTAAAATAAAGGCTCGTGGGAACAGAACATCGTAATTCCCATTGAAAGCAATGGGCAGATGTTTGTAGGCGTATTAGGGGCATTTTTTCTGGCGTAATTCGAGGCGTAAAACGCCCAAATTACGTCTGAAACCACTGCGTGTGAACATACCCTTAGTATTAACAAATATAAAACATGAAACAAATTATATTCTAAAATCCCATAGCACAACTAAGGCCACCTTCACACCTCTGCATTTTAGGAACCTTATTAAGGCCACAACCACCAGACCCCCCAAAGGTTCTACTGAACCAAACTTACTGTACATTACCATGAAGTTTATGGTGATTTAAAGGCGTTTTCCGAGATAAAATGACTATGTGTTAATGCTTGTAATTTATTAATGTAAATACATTTGTAATATACTTACATTTTCCAAATTGGCCCCGTTTCCAGATGCTGCCATGGGGTACTTGACGGGTGACGTTACTCTCTGCCGCTGTGTTGATCTTCACTTCTCATCCGGTTATACGACACGTCACTTGTGACGTGCCGTGTATGGGCTGTTCGGTTGCACAGCCCGTAACGCGCCTGCGCGGTCCCTGCTGTTCTCGAGATAAGTAATGCGTGTGACATCATATGATGCTACGTATGATGCCATAATATAGCGTCTGATGGAGTATTCCCCAAAATTTTGTATGGAATCTGACATAAAACCCTCTGCATGCCTTGTTTTGAGATCAGAGTCATATATAGGTGTAGTAATGTCAGAATTTATTCAGACTGAATTAAATCGGGTGACCAATTTGACTGAATTGGACTCAAAACTAATTTTGGTAAATTCACTCATTTCAATTAACGACCCATCTTTAAAGGGGTTGTCTAGGATTAGAAAAATATCTGCTTTCTTCCATAAACAGCGCCATGCCTTTCCTTGTGTTTTTTCCCCATTGACATAGCAATGATGACTAAGTAATAAAATTGCAGGAAAATATAGCAGAAATAATGGATTGTTTGATAGGTAAAGGGAATGCAGAGCAGCTTTTGAGTCAGTAGAAAAGTGTTTGCATTATATCAGTTGCCATTACACAGTGGCAAATCATGTGAGATTATTTGCTTTGACTACTGATGACTTTATTGCCACTACAAAGTCACCTATTTGCAGCAGCCTTGAAGCTCATAAGGTCATACTGCAATTATACGTGTTATCTGCCGCTCAAGTGCTGTTTACGTAAGTAAGAGAAATAAAGTGATCAAAATTAGATACAGCACATTCCTCCCCATCAGATTACAGCGCTCACCTGTCCTGGTGGCCTCCCAATACCAGTTATGAGATTTCAGAATAACAAACTCTGATATTTGACTCCAGGTCAATGTAGCATCAGTATTCATTTCTTCATTATGTTACAGAGCACTTCCCCTAAAACATTATTAAAAATCACCGTAATTATGAGTCATGGAGTTGTGCCTTTCATTCAAATAATTTAACATTTAATTTCACTGTCTTTTAATAATAATATGTCTTTCTGAGAAAAATAGATGAAAATCCAATGTGGCTGCCCTCATAGTACTCACAGTCTACTGAAAACTACCGAAAATCTATCCTTCGTTCTTAAACTTTACCGATAGGGAATATTTAGAATGTAGAGCGTACAGTACTACTGTTTGTGGTATTTGGGGTAATATTCATTATAGTTCTATAAGCCAAGCGGTGACTGTAAAATATATATTAAGTTTTTATCACAACATATTGTACCTGCGGAGTTAAAATTGTGCAGAAAGCAAGGAAATTTCTAAAGAAACATCTGCAAATTATAATTTACTAAAGTATTTCCATCTTTTCAACACCCTATTAAGCATACTGTGTAGGATTTGTACATCACCCTCCAAGCAAATATTTGAATAAAAGCTATTGAAAGCTATATTTAGTGCATTCTATGTGCCCCTTTTCATGGTCAACACTTCAACTTTCACTAATACTTCAAAGCTACAAAAAACTGTCACTGTGATTCTAGCCTTTTTGATTAGTATGCTTTCTACTTTTTGGCCTCTTTTTCTTTAAATCTGACCAAAGACATAAGGGGGAGATTTTTTTTAAGGCTGGCCCTTTTACCTAAGCACACCTTTCAAAAAATTCTGTAGGCGCCATAAATACATCAAAAGTTTAATTTTTTTTGAGCAAATTGCGACCCTTCCATGCCAAAAAACTGGCATATAAATATATGTTCACTCTAATTTAATAGTTAGTATGATAAACTTCATATCTATGTTAACAGTCTGTTCTAATCTGATGGAAAACATAATTGGTCTTAAAAATTCATAATTTTGGGTTAGTTATCATCATATAGCATTTAACAATTAACAAAAAATGTCCTGTTTTGGGAAATGCAAAAATGTAATCAATTTGGGGAAAGTGTTCTGTTAATAGCAAAAGATGGTTTCTATACCTTTCAACTTTGTGAGAAACACTTATGGTTGATTGTGTGAAAAATAATTTTTTTCATGCATTTGAATAGTTTTTCATTTATACACCACCACAAAAACTATCTTAACCTAGAAATATATAATGGCCAAATTGCTTCAAATCATGAAATAAAGTCCAAGTTTGGAACTAATGGATCTTTGGATCTGAAATACATTTAGTAACCAGCGTTTATAGTAAATGTAATAATTCACATCTATTTATTAGTACGAAAAGTTGTCTGGTGAAATACAATTTATGGCCTATTCTCAACTGCTGATCAGCTGTTTAACCGGGCCCAGGCGCTCCGTTGAGCGCTTCTTCCCTTCTATTTCATTACACAGCTCCATACAGTATAACGCCAACACATTCGTAGCGACGGAGCACAGTATTACAGCTTCCTCCTATATTGATTTTTAGGTTTTGTTTTTTCGGCACTCACCATGCTGTAAAAACGACTTGTTAACTTTTTTTTTTATAATTATAGATTTTTTTATTTTTGAAGGAAAAAAAGACAAACAGGTACAAAACATAATTATCCATTAGAAAAGGAACATAAGTTATATCACAATATTATAGAGTGTAATTCAAGATAACAATGGCAGGAAGTTATGACATAGTTAAATCCCAATAACTGCATATTCTGCAAAGGTTCTATGTGACATACAGATAATGATGCAGAAACTTCCGGTGGAGAACATGTGCTGAAGGGGCAGGAACTCCACATATTACCGTACCACATAGGTAGACTCTGTCAACAAAAAGTAGCAAACTCATTAACCCCTTCCCGACATGCGCCGTACATGTACGGCGCTGTCGGGAGGTGCTTCCCGCAAAGCGCCGTACATGTACGGCGCAGTGATTGTGCGGGCTCAGAAGCAGAGCCGGCACCATCACCGCGGGGTGACAGCTGTATTATACAGCTGGCACCCTCCTGTAACTGCCAGGACCGGAGCTACTCTCCGATCCGGCAGATTAACCCCTCAGATGCTGCGCTCAATAGAGCGCAGCATCTGATAGGTTTTCACCCGATCGGCAACCCAGTGATGCAATCGCTGGGTTGCTGTGGCAATCGGACGCCAGAAAATGGCGTCCGAGTCTGCCTTGTACGGGAGCCGATGAGGACCCGCCTTCGGCGTGTCCTCATAGGCTTGCTGTCAGTGAATAACTGACAGCGCTAATACGCTGCACTACGTATGTAGTGCAGTGTATTAGAGTAGCGATCGGGGCATCAGGCCCTCATGTCCCCTAGTGGGACAAGTCAAAAAAGTAAAAAAAAGTTAATAAAAATGTGGTAAAACAATTAAAACACACACATTTCAAATAAAAATAAAGCTAAACTGACTTTTTTCCCATAGTAAGTCTTTTATTATGGGAAAAACCGTAAAAATTAAAAAAACTATACATAATTGGTATCGCCGCGTCCGTAACGACCCAAACTACAAAACTATTATGTAATTTATCCCGCACGGTAAACGCCGTAAAAAAAAACCATGAAAAACAACGCCAGAATCTTTGTTTTTAGGTCACATCTCCTTCCAAAAAATGCTATAAAAAGTGATCAAAAAGTCACATTTACTCCAAAATTGTACCAATAAAAACGGCAATCCGTCCCGCAAAAAATAATCCCTGACACCGCTTTGTGCACGCAAAAATAATAACGTTATGTGTCTTAGAATATGGCGACACAGAAAACAAATGATTTTATAAAAAAAGTGATTTTATTGTGCAAAAGCCGCAATACATAAAAAAAACTATATAAATTTGGTATCGCCGTAATCGTATCGACCCGCAGAATAAAGCTAACATGTAATTTAGGGCGCACTGTGGATGCCGATAAAAAAAAACAAAAAACGATTCCTGAATTGCTTGTTTTTGGTAATTTCCTTTACCAAAAAATGAAATAAAAAGTGATCAAAAAGTCGTATGTGTTCCAAAATGGTACCAATAAAATCTACAGCCCGTCTCGCAAAAAACGAGCCCGCACACCGCCCAATCAACTGAAAAACAAAAAAGTTACGGCACTAGTAATGCGGTGATGAAAAAACATCTCAATGCGCAGGCCGGAGGGGAACATTCCTTCAGTTTCAGGGCCCTAGTATTTAGGAACTAGGAAAGGGAAGGGACATCGCACATCCGCTGGAAGCGAGGGCGCCCGTATTATACCAGCGCAAAACTTTCCCAGCAATATTTCCCAAACTACGAAGGAGAAAAAGTCCCCAAAAGGTGCAGAGCGTTACAAAAGGGGAGTGAGAAAGAAAACCGTTAATCAGTGTGACGCCGGCCTGCGCATAACGGATCGCTTCACAGCGTAACACACATCTATGGATAATTGTATTATTTACCCCATTATTATACCCTCTTATTATGCCCTGATGTACCCGCACAGATTACATATGCCACCACATTATAAACTGAATACCAGCAAAACTCAAACAAAACTACCAAGCAAAATCCATGCTCAAAATGGCGGTCTATTCCTTCTTAGCCCTACAGTGTGCCCAAACAGCAATTTATGGCCACAAGTAAGGCATTACCATGCCCGGGAGAACCCGCTTAACAATTTATGGGGAAACATTCTCCAGGGGCACAACATCTTGTGTGGTGAATGGGCAGATCAGTGGAAAAATTGCAATTTTCACTTTGCACCATCCACTGCGTATTCATTTCTGAAAAACACCTGTGGAGTCTAAATTCTCACTACATCCCTTGATAAATGCCTTTAGGGGTGTAGTTTCTAAAACGGGGTCACTTTTGTTTGGTACATCAGGGGTTTTGCAAATGCAACATGGCGTCCCCAAACCATTCCAGCAAAATCTACGCTCCGAAAGATAAATACCGCTCCTTTTCTTCTGAATGCTCCCATATATGTAAACAGCTTATTATAACCACATATGGGGTGTTACCGTACTCGGGAGAAATTACTTTACAAATGTTGGGGTGCTTTTTCTTTTCTATTCCTTGTAAAAATGAAAAATGTTGATCTAAAACGACATCTTGTTGGAAAAAAAAATTATTTTTCATTTTCATGGCTTAATTCAGCAAAAAACCTTTGGGATCAAAATTTTCACTATACCCCTAGATGATTCCTCAGGGGGTGCAGTTTCCCAAATGGAGTCAATTTTGGGGTGTTTCCACTGTACTAGTACTACAGGGGCTCAGCAAATGTGACATGGCGCCCAGACACTATCCAAAATCCAAATGGTGCTAGTTCCATTCTGAGCCCTACCGTGTGTCCAAACAGCCGTTTATGACCACATGTGGGGCATTGTTTTACTCGGGAGAAGTTGCTTTACTAATTTTATGATGCTTTTTCTCCTTCAGTCCTTGTGGAAATGAAAAAAAAAACCTAAACCTACATTTTATTTCAAAAAATGTAGATTTTCATTTTTACGGCCCACTTCCAATAAGTTCTGTAAAACACCTGTGGGGTCAAACTGCTCACTATACTCCTAGATAATTTCCTCATGGGGTGTAGTTTCCAAAATGGGGTCACTTGTTGGGGGTTTCCACTGTTTTGTCCCCTCAGGGGCTTTGTAAATGCGACATGGCCTCCGCAAACAATTCCTGCTAAATTTGAGTTCCAAAAGCCAAATGGCGCTCTTTCCCTTCTCAGCCTCGCCGTGTGTCCAAACAGCCTTTTATTACTACATGTGGGGTATTGTTTTACTCGGGAGAAATTTCTTTACAAATTTTATGGTGCTTTTTCTCCTTTAGTCCTTGTGGAAATGAAAAAAAATTAGCTAAACCTACATTTTATTTGAAAAAATTTAGATTTTCATTTTCATGGCCTAGTTCCAAAAATGTTTGCAAAAAAACTGGCCGGTCAAAATGCTTGCTACACCCCTAGATAAATTCCTCGAGGGGTATAGTTTCCAAAATGGGGTCACTTGTGGGGGGTTTCCACTGTTTTGTCCCCTCAGGGGCTTTGCAAATGTGACATGGCCTCCGCAAACCATTCCTGCTAAATTTGAGCTCCAAGAGCCAAATGGCGCTCTTTCCATTCTAAGCCCTGCCGTGTGTCCAAATAACCGTTTATTACGACATGTGGGGTATTGTTTTACTCGGGAGAAATTGCTCTACAAATGTTGTGGTGCTTTTTCTACTTTAGTTCTTTTGGAAATGAAAAAAAATTAGCTAAACCTACATTTTATTTGAAAAAATTTAGATTTTCATTTTCATGGCCTAGTTCCAAACATTTTTGCAAAAAAACTGGCCGGTCAAAATGCTTGCTACACCCCTATATAAATTCCTCGAGGGGTGTAGTTTCCCAAATGGGGTCACTTTTGGGGGGTTTCCACTGTTTTAGTTCCACAAGACCTGTTCAAAGCTGACATGGTGCCTAAAATATATTCTAATAAAAAGGAGACCCAAAATCCACCAGGTGCTCCTTTGCTTCTGAGGCCGGTGCTTCAGTCCAGTAGCACACTAGAGCCACATGTGGGATATTTCCTAAATCTGCAGAACCTGGGCAATAAATATTGAGTTGCATTTCTTGGGTAAAACATTCTGTGGTACAAAAAAAATGGATTCAAAATGAATTTCTGGAAAAAAATAATGAACTTTGTAAATTTCACCTCTACGTTGCCTTAATTCCTGCGCAATGTCTAAAGGGTTAAGAAACTTTCTAAATGCTGTTTTGAATACTTTGAGGGGTGCATTTTTTAAAATGGGGTGATTTATTGGGGGTTTCTAATATCTAAGGACCTCAAACCCACTTCACAACTGAACTGGCCCCTGTAAAAATAGCATTTTGAAATTTTCTTGAAAATGTGAGAAATTGCTGCTAAAGTCCTAAGCCTTGTAACGTCCTTGAAAAATAAAATGATGTTCAAAAAACGATGCCAATCTAAAGTAGACATATGGGGGATGTTAGTTAGCAACATTTTTGTGTGATATAACTGCCTGTCTTACAAGCAGATACATTTAAATTGAGAAAAATGCAAATTTTTGCAATTTTTCGCTGAATTTTGGTGTTTTTCACAATTAAATACTGAATGTATCGGGCAAATTTTGCCAGTAACATAAAGTCCAATGTGTCACGAGAAAACAATCTCAGAATCACTTGGATAGGTAAAAGCATCCCGGAGTTATTACCACATAAAGTGAAACATGTCAGATTTGAAAAATGAGGCTCTGTCAGGAAGGTCAAAAGCGGCCAAAGAGGGAAGGGGTTAAACATATATAATAAGACAACAGACAGGTACAAAATGGCAAAGAGGGGGGTGGGAGAGGAAGGGAGCAAAGAGATATCCTAGTCGTACATGGGTAGATAAGAGGAGGTTAATATAGGTAGTACGTAAGGTCAGTGTGGTCTAGAAGAGGCCTCCTTTTTTTAGAATATATTTTAGGCACCATGTCAGGTTTGAAGAGGTCTTGTGGTGCCAAAACAGTGGAAAGCCCCCAAAAGTGACCCCATTTTGGAAACTATACCCCTCAGGAAAATTATTGAGGGGTATAGTTAGCATTTTAACCCCACAGGTTTAAATTTATTGGAAATAGTCTGTAAAATTGAAAATCCACCTTTTTTCTGAAAAAACTTAGAAATGTTTAATTTTTACAAGAAATAAAGGAGAAAAAGAACCACAACATTTGTAAAGCAATTTCTCCCGATTAAGGGAAAAACTCCATATGTGGTAATAAACTGCCGTTTGGACCCACGGCACGGCTCAGTAGGGAAACAGCACCATTTAGATTTTGGAGCACAGATTTTGATGGAATGATTTTCGGTGCCATGTCGCGTTTGCAACGTCCTGGAGGTACTAAAACAGTGGAAACCCCCCAAAAGTGACCCCATTTTGGAAACTACACCCCTCAAGGAATTTATTGAGGGGTATAGTGAGCATTTTGACGCCACAGGTTTTTTTGCTGACTTTAGTGGAATTAGGTAGTGAAAATGAAAATCAAAATTTTTTTCTAATAAAATGTTGACATTTTTTACTTTTACAAGGCATAAAGGAGAAAAACCACCCCAACATTTGAAAAGCAATATTTCCCGATTATGGCAATACCCCATAAGTGGTCATAAACTGCTGTTTGGACACACGGCAGGGGTCAAAAGGGAAGGAGAACCATTTGGAGCTCAAATTTAGCTGGAATGGTTTTCGGGCGCCATGTCACATTTGCTAAGTGCCTCCGGGACCAAATCAGTAGGAACTGCCCAAAAGTGACCCCATTTTGGAAACTACACCGCTTAAGGAATCTATCTAGGGGTATAGTAAGCATTTAGACCCCACTAGTCTTTTACAAAATTTATTGGAATTAGGCCGTAAAAATGAATATTTCCACTAATATTTCCACTGAATTTTTTCCACTAAAAAGTTGAATTGTTTCATTTTCACAAGGGATAAAGAGGAAAAAGCACCCCAACATTTATAAAGCAATTTCTCCCGAGTATGGCAATACCCCATATGTGGTAATAAACTGCTGTTTGGACACACGGCAGGGCTCAGAAAGGCAGGAGCGCTATTTGGCATGCAGATTTTGCTGGCTTGGTTTTTGGGCGCCAAGTCGCATTTGCAACACCCTGAGGTACCAGAGTACAGTAGAAGCCCCCAAGAAGTGACCCCATTTTGGAAACTACACCCCTCAAGGCATTAAACGTTTGCCTGGACATATGACAGAGCTCAGAAGTGAAGAGCAACATGCGCATTTGAGGTCCATTTTGGTGATTTTCACAGCATTGGCCCACAATTGCAGAGCTCTGAGGTCAAATAGCAAAACAAACTCCCAAGTACTGACCCCTATTTTGGAAACGACACCCCTTGAGGCATTTTAAGGGGTGTAGTGAGCATTTTGCCCCCACAGGTGTTTTTCCATCAGTAATTAATGCGCAGCGGATGGTGCAAAGTGAAAATTGCCATTTTCCGCTGATATGCCATTTTAGTGCACAATATGTTTGTGCCACTGAAGACAAATATCTCATAAACTGCTAAGCTGGTTCCCCCAGGTATGGCGATGCCATATATGTGGGCGTAAACTGCTGTATGGGCACGCTGTAGGGTTCAAAAGGGAGGGAGCGGCATTTGGTTTTTGGAGCACAGATTTTGCTTGGCAGTTGTTCTGTTTGGGGTTTTGCTGGTATTTAAGTTTGTAATGTGGGGGCATATGTAATCTGTGCGGAGTACATCAGGGCATAATAAGAGGGTATAATAATGGGATAAATAAATAATATTTCAGAAATATGTGGCCGATGTCGCACTGATAAACGTGGCCAGACGTTATCCGATTTTGGAGACTCTGCACATTATGTGTCGCTATATTCTGAGAGCCAGAACTTTTTCATTAAAAAAAGCTGTGTAAGGGCTTGTTTTTTTGCTAGACGGGTTGTATTTTTTATTGGTACAATTTTGGGGTACATGCGACTTTATGATCACTTTTTATTCCATGTTTTGTGAGGGGTGGTGTTAAAAAAAATAGTGACTGTGGCGTTTTTTTTTGCTTTGTTGCGGCGTTCATCGTGCGGGAAAAATAATATTATAGTTTTATAGTTTGGGTCGTTACGGACGCGGCGATACCAAATATGTGTACTGTTTTTAACATTTTCACTTTTTTCCAATAATAAAAGGTTTAGGGGAGAGGACTAGGCAACAAGATAAGGAGATCCTTCCGTTACAGTACAGCAGTGTAAAAAAAAAAATGCCCAAATAATGTCAAATCACATTTCTGATAAAAGGGAAAAACTGACAGGCAAGTTAAAGTGTATGTTCACAAATGCCAGAAGTCTAGCAAGCAAAATGGGGGAGCTGGAGGCCTTGATACTGGAAGAAAATATAGATATAGTTGGTGTTGCTGAAACATGGCTGGACTCTTCACATGACTGGGCTGTAAATATACAGGGTTTTACACTGTTTCGGAAAGACAGGACAAATAGGAAAGGCGGTGGTGTATGTCTGTATGTGAGAAATGATATGAAGGCGAGTGTGAAAGAGACAATAGTGGGTGAAGATTGTGAGGAGGTTGAAACCTTGTGGGTGGAACTAGAAAGGGAGGTAAACACTGAAAAAATTACTTTTGGTGTAATCTATAGACCCCCCAATATAACTGAGGAGATGGAAGGTCAGCTATATAAACAGATGGAGCGGGCTGCACAGGCGGGTACTGTAGTGATAATGGGAGATTTTAATTTCCAGGATATTAATTGGTGTCATGGTTCAGCTTCAACTGCAAAGGGGAGACATTTCCTCAACCTGTTGCAGGAAAATTTTATGGGCCAGTTTGTGGAAGACCCGACTAGAGGTGAAGCTCTGTTGGATCTGGTAATTTCTAATAATGCAGATCTTGTTGGGAATGTCAATTTTCGTGAAAACCTTGGTAACAGTGATCACAATATAATATAACCGAAAAACACAGCATGGATCTAAAATGGTTCAGATAGAGTAAAGATGCAGCCGTCAGCAAGCATGTGTTCAATTATGAACCAGATCCTGGGGTGTATACCCATAAAGCATCCTAAAGCATTGCATATGACCGAAAGAAGAAAAGATGCAAGACAAGAACATATGAGAAAATAGAAAAGTACTTTAATGAAAATTACACATAAATACACAACAATAAAAAGAATCCATCAACCAACAGGTTAAAAAAGACATGCACGCCATGCACTATACAAGGTAAGTAACGTCTAAGATAGACAAAAAGTATAATCTGGTAATAAGGGTACGTCGGTACATAAATATAAATAAATAAATGCAAAATAACTACAAATGGGGGTAGCATTTGAATGGTGTGTACACCACTATATGTGGGAATAAGTACTCAAAGGTATGAAAATAATACCATGAATGAATGACATCAATATATGGACAAGTATGAACAACATATGGTGATGATAAATCACGTACCCATTAAACATCCAGGTGAGTGCACGGCAATGTGTCTGCCCCAACGCGCGTTTCGGCGCAACTGCCTTCGTCTGGGGGTAGCATTTGAATGGTGTGTACACCACTATATGTAGGAATAAGCCAGCCAATCGTGGAGTAATGAGGAAACATGTGATGATACGTGTATCGCTACATATTTACCGGTCGCTTACCTCGTGGTGAAGGGGGTGGCCGCACCTACCAGAAGCGCCAATCACGAGAGGCCAGGACCGGATGCACGTCATCGCGTCAGAAGACGCGGTCACGTGGAACCGGAAGCCGGCGCGTCATGAGGGCGGGACGGAGGCCGGACACCCATTCACCAATCAGAGGGAGCGACGCAGCGAAAGGGTAAGTAACCCAGGATACGCCAGTGTATACAAAAGTGGCCGTGAAGCCAGATGAATCAAAACATCAGTAAACAACATATATGTCTATATGATATACATTTGAACGAACAAATTTAGATAAAATATAACAATCTGGCAAGAGACAGCATGAGAGAGCATGAATAAAGTGAAAAAGTAATATTAATCAATCACAATATAGTTACATTTTACCTATACTGTAAAAAACAAACGCAGGCTGGGAGGGCAAAAACACTTAATTTTAAGAAAGCCAATTTCCCCAGGATGAGGGCTGCAATTCAGGATAAAGACTGGGAAGAACTAATGTCAAATAATGGGACAAATGATAAATGGGAGATTTTCAAATCTACTTTGAGTTATTATAGTGCAAAATTTATTCCTATAGATAACAAGTATAAACGACTCAAATTAAACCCCTGTGAAAGGGGCAATACATGACAAAAAAAGGGCATTTAAAAAATACAAATCTGAGGGTACAGCTGTAGCCTTTGTAAAATATACAGAGCTTAATAAAATCTGTAAAAATGTAATAAAATTAGCAAAAATACAAAATGAAAGGCAGGTGGCCAAGGATAGTAAAACAAATCCCAAAAAATTCTTCAAGTATATAAATGCTAAAAAGCCAAGGTCTGAACAGGTAGGACCCCTAGATAATGGTAATGGGGAGTTGGTCACAGGGGTCAAGAGAAGGCAGAGTTACTAAATGGGTTCTTTAGCTCTGTATATACAACTGAAGAAAGAGCAGCTGATATAGCCGGTGCCAGTGCTGTTAATATATCAGTTGATATACTGAATTGGATGAATGTTGATATGGTCCAAGCTAAATTAAATAAAATAAATGTGCACAAGGCCACGGGACCAGATGGGTTACACCCTAGAATTCTTAAAGAGCTTAGTTCAGTTATTTCTGTCCCCCTTTTCATAATATTCAGAGAATCTCTAGTGACTGGTATAGTGCCAAGGGACTGGCGCAGGGCAAATGTGGTGCCTATTTTCAAAAAAGGGCTCTAGGTCTTCCCCGGGTAATTATAGACCAGTAAGCTTAACATCCATCGTGGGGAAAATGTTTGAGGGGCTATTGAGGGACTATATACAGGATTATGTGACAAAAAATAGTATTATAAGTGACAGCCAGCACGGTTTTACTAAGGACAGAAGTTGTCAAACTAACCTAATCTGTTTTTATGAAGAGGTAAGCAGAAACCTAGACAGAGGGGCCGCTGTGGATTTAGTGTTTTTGGACTTTGCAAAGGCATTTGACACTGTCCCCCATAGACGCCTAATGGGTAAATTAAGGACTATAGGTTTAGAAAATATAGTTTGTAATTGGATTGAGAATTGGCTCAAGGACCGTATCCAGAGAGTTGTGCTCAATGATTCCTACTCTGAATGGTCCCCGGTAATAAGTGGTGTACCCCAGGGTTCAGTGCTGGGACCACTATTATTCAACTTATTTATTAATGATATAGAGGATGGGATTAATAGCACTATTTCTATTTTTGCAGATGACACCAAGCTATGTAATATAGTTCAGTCTATGGAAGATGTTCATGAATTGCAAGCGGATTTAAACAAACTAAGTGTTTGGGCATCCACTTGTCAGATGAAGTTTAATGTAGATAAATGTAAAGTTATGCATCTGGGTACCAACAACCTGCATGCATCATATGTCCTAGGGGGAGCTACACTGGCGGATTCACTTGTTGAGAAGGATCTGGGTGTACTTGTAAATCATAAACTAAATAACAGCATGCAGTGTCAATCAGCTGCTTCAAAGGCCAGCAGGATATTGTCGTGTATTAAAAGAGGCATGGAATCACGGGACAGGGATGTAATATTGCCACTTTACAAAGCATTAGTGAGGCCTCATCTAGAATATGCAGTTCAGTTCTGGGCTCCAGTTCATAGAAAGGATGTCCTGGAGTTGGAAAAAATACAAAGAAGAGCAACGAAGCTAATTAGGGGCATGGAGAATTTAAGTTATGAGGAAAGATTAAAAGAATTAAACCTATTTAGTCTTGAAAAAAGACGACTAAGGGGGTACATGATTAACTTATATAAATATATTAATGGAACATACAAAAAATATGGTGAAATCCTGTTCCATGTAAAACCCCCTCAAAAAACAAGGGGGCACTCTCTCCGTCTGGAGAAAAAAGGTTCAACCTGCAGAGGCGACAAGCCTTCTTTACTGTGAGAACTGTGAATCTATGGAATAGCCTACCGCAGGAGCTGGTCACAGCAGGGACAGTAGATGGCTTTAAAAAAGGGTTAGATAATTTCCTAGAACAAAAAAGTATTAGCTCCTATGTGTAGAAATTTTTCCTTCCCTTTTCCCGTCCCTTGGTTGAACTTGATGGACATGTGTCTTTTTTCAGCCGTACTAACTATGTAACTATGTAACTATGTATGTAAATTATAGGAAAAAAGGCAGTGTTTGTTTTTATTAACATGAAAATTTTATTTTTACACTTTTATGAAACTTTTTTATTAACTTTTTCCAACTTTTTTTTTGTCCCACTGCCCACGTAGTGCAATGCATTAGAGTTGTCAGTCATTCACTGACAGCAAGATTATTAGGTCCCATCTGTGGGCGGGGCCTAATAGGCTATCATACGTGGCAGACCAGGAGGCCATTATTAGGCCTCCGGTTGCCATAGCAGTGATCGGATTCGTCACGATAACATCGTGTCGATGTCGATCGCTACAAACCACTAAGATTCCGCGATCTGCGGCATCTGAGGGGTTAATGGCAGGGATCGGAGCTAGCTCCGTTCACTGCCGTTACAGCACGGTGTCAGCTGTAACATACAGCTGACACCAACGGCTGATGTCGCAGGCTCAGCTTCTGAGCCTGCGCCATCTTGAAATTGCGGCTGGACGCCTTTTAGGCCCCGCCTCTGGGCGCGACCTAGCAGGCTTCCTTACTTGGCAGACGGGATGCCATTGTTAGGCTTCCGGTCTGCCGGAGCAGTCATCGGAACCCCTCGATTTCATTGCAGTGTTCCGATCGGTTTGCAAACACCATAGATGCAGCTCTCGGTTTTGAGGGCTGCATCTAGGGGTTAATCGGCCAGATCTTAGGCTAGCTCCGGTCCTAGCCTTGAAGTAGTGATAGCGTTAAGCTATCACTGCTTTAAAACTGTGTCTGCCGACACAGTGCCCTGTTAATGCTGTGACGTAATAGTCCGTCAGTTTGCGTTAACAGGACAACTCCTGTGACGGACTATTACGTCACATAGCGGGAAGGGGTTAAAGCGATCCAGTTGATTGTTCATGAAGGCCGTCAGAGACTCCATTCTCCTAACCTCCCTAATTCTATTATGTAGATGTGTCAGTGTAGGAGGGTTAGTTCTTTTCCAGTGGGCTACTATAAGAGATTTAGCAGCAGTAAGCACATAAAGTAGCAATCGGCAGTGCACTTTCTTTATGCCTTTAGGCGGTACATTGAGGAGAAAAGTTATACCTGTCAGAGGGAGACGAACCTACAGCAATCTATGGACTAAATTGTTGACCTCTCCTCCAAAGGGACGTAACAATCGGCAATCCCAGAAGATATGAGGAAGTGTCCCCCTGTCACTGCGGCATCTCCAACACCTGTCTGAGACTAGAGGGTAGATATGATGAAGAAATTCTGGAGTATGATACCAATGCATCAGAATCCTATATTGGTTCTCTTTATAAGAAGCACAAAGAGATGATTTCACTGCATGAGACCAGATAATTTGCTACAGTGACAGGGGGAGCTCCCTACTTAGATAGGTCTCCCATTTAACCATATATCCATGTTTGGGATTTGTACGCACACTCGGAAAGGAGAGAATAGCATAGATCTCAGATATTAAACCGCTAGTTGAGGTGGTAGTTTTGCAGATAATTTCAAAGGGTGTGAGTTTAGAAAAACTATTTTCTGTATAAAGAGAGTTGGCAAAATGGGTAATTTGCAGGTAGCTGAAGTATGCGATAGATGGCAAACTAATTATTTGGATTGTAACGTTTGAAATGGTAAAATGGTCCTCGAGCACGGGTCCATGATGTCAGCAAAATAAAAAAGACCAGCTCTCGACCAAGGCTGAGTCATCCTCGCAGTGAGACCGTCGGGTAAGGAAGGATTAAATAAGAAGGACGTCATCAGAGATTTTAAAGAGGACAAAGAATATAGGGTGCTAGAAAGCTTCCAAATATGCCTAGTAAATGTCATCGAGCAAGGGCATCGGCAATGTGTCTACAGCCCCAGACCACAATAATGCATTCGGATGAATTGGGGCTATCCAGAGTTTCTCAATCTCAGTCCATTTATTATATGCATGCAACGAAGCCCAACTACGGATCCTACGTAGATGTACAGCTAGATAATAACGATAGACATCAGGGACAGCTAAGCCACCCGATGAAATGGTCGAAAGTAGGACTGATTTCGGGATTCTATGGCGTTTACCTGCCCAAATATATTTCAGTAAAGATGCTTGAAATGTACGAATATCATTTCACGGTATAGGCACCTGGAGAGTTTCCAAGAGATATAGGTATTTTGGTAAAATAGTAATTTTAACTGCAGACACTCTGCCAAAGAAGGATAGAGGGAGGGCGGACCACTTAGATAATAGTCTATTAATCTCCTGAAAAAAAGTGGAAAAGTTACATTTGTACAATGAGTTATAGGAGCGAGTAAGCTGAATACCTAAATATTTAATTGTGTCTTCTTTCCATGTATAATTGAAGGAGGATTTTAGGGTCGAAGTTAGCGACGGAGAAAGAGTAGGGCTTCTGTCTTAGAATTGTTAACCTTATATCCCGAGTAAAGGCTATATTCATTTAGAACCGAGTGTAAGTTAGGCAAAGAAATTTGTGGGTTGCGCAGAGTCAGGAGGACATCATCAGCGAATAGGGAAATTTTTAATTCCCTATCCCGTACCAAAATTCCTTGAATATCCGGGTTACTCCTGATACGGGAAGCTAGTGGCTCTACACATAACACAAAAAGAAGGGGGGAGAGAGAACAGCCCTGACAAGTGCCATTGGAAATAGATAAACGCTGGGGGGTCACGTGTGGTAATTTAACCACTGCATTTGGAGAGGAATATAATGAATGTATTGCGGTAAGAAAAGGGCCGGAGATACCTATAGTTTCTAAAGTGGCGAAGAGGAAGGACCAATCCATGCGATTGAAGGCTTTCTCGGCGTCCAAACTAAGGAGTAAGCCGGAAGAATCAGTTTTATTGAGAACATCAACCAGATCAATAGTACGTCTAGTATTGTCTCCAGCCTGCCTGTGTATGACAAAGCCAACCTGATCTTTGTGAATCAAGCCAGGAGGAAGTGAGCCAAGTCTTTGGGCCAAAATCTTGGTAAATATTTTGAGATCAGCATTCAACAAGGATATTGGCCGATAGCTGGAACAGTCATATTGGTTCTTCCCTGGTTTAGGAATGACCGTAATAAAGGACATAGAAGGGAGGATCGAGGCACCCAACAGGAAAGAGTTAAGTAGAGCCAACATGTGTGGTGATAGTGAATCTTGAAAGACTTTATAATAGAGGTATGAAAACCCATCAGGTCCCGGGGATTTACAACTAGGAGGTTCTTTTATAGTATCCTGTAGTTCTTCTATAGTAATGGGTGCATTGAGCATATTGGAGTCAGTAGATGTAATTTTGGGAGAGGGCATGATTTTAAATAGTCCGAGAGACTCTGGACACGGACAGACGGATCTGTAGGGAGTTGTGATGAGAGAGAATATAACTTTGTGTAATATTGGTGGAATATATTGACCTGTTGGTTAGGATCAAATATCATTTGACCTTTTGTATCTCGGAGTGCAGACGGGGCAGATTGAGACTTTTTATCACGCAGTTGGGCCGCAAGCAACGAATGTGCCTTGTTCTCCCTTTCATAATATTGTTGCATACTATACATTAGCAACTGTTCTACCTTGGAAATAGAGAGATCTTTCAACTTGCCCCGTGTCTCAATAATACGTCAAAGAGTAGATGTGGAGGGGAAAAGGGACATTTTATGTTCTAATTTAGTTAGAGTCGTCATCAGGTCTAAGCAATGTTGTACCATGCCCCGTTTGAGGTGAGAGGAAAGGGAAATACAGTGTCCTCAGAGAACTGCCTTGTGTGCCTCCCATATTGTGGATAACGTAGGGACCAAATCCTTGTTAAGGGTAAAATATGAGTCAATATGAATTTTAAGGAAAGCCCTAAGTACTGGGGATTTAAGTAAGCGTTCGTTCAATCTCTAACTCTGACATATCCGGGTAGTCGGTGGGTCAGAATGCAGATCCAGCATGACCGGAGCATGATCCGACCATGTAATAGGGCCAATGTCAGCAGAAGAGGATGAACGAAGGCCTGGTATATTACCGAGGAAGAAATCTATCGGGGTATGTGTTCTTTGAGGGTGTGAGTAAAAGATATACTGTTTAGCCGAAGGTGTAGAGACTCTCCATAAATCATATAAGTTATATTTATGGATCAATCGACAAAATGCCGATGTATGCCTACGTAATTCTAAAGGCGGTGTGGGTGTACTGAGGGAGTGTCTGTCCATAGTATCAGAGAGAGGGAGATTAAAGTCACCACCTATAAACAGATTAGTGGATGGTAGGCGGGAGATCTTAGCCAAAACTTTTTCTAAAAAGGGGATTTGTGGCGTATTCGGGGCATACACATTACATTAAGTGATTGGAACACCTTTCAGACTCCCTACGAGGATGATATACCTTCCCTGCGGTTCAGCAATGGCCCTAGTAATTTGTAATGGACAATCTCTGGATATTAAAATTGCGACACCTGCCCTTTTCTTATTTTGAGTAGCTGTGTAAACAACAGGAAAATAAGGCAAAGCAAATTTGAAAGACCCGGATCTGTCATTGTGTGTCTCTTGGAGGAAGGCAATATCCGCTCTTAAATGTTTCTGCTCCTGGAGCGCAAGTCGCCTCTTAATATTAGAATTGAGTCCCTTAACATTCAAGGATTTTATACGCACTATGACAAATCCATAAGCACTGAATCAAATAGCAATAAAAAACCTTGAGGGCAAACCGACCTAGGGCGGAATGCTGTGAAGATGTGTCGTATCACTAGCGTAGTAATCCCAATCCACAGACCAGATCTCCTAATAAAAAAACAAAGTTGGAGGAAAGAGGGGGAAGGGATGGGGGAGACATAGACAAATGAACAAAAACAATAAAGAAAACCAAATATAGCAACTTTGCGCTATCAAGTCAGTTATGCGACTATGAATGGAAATGATATTCCATATGAAAACTAGCAAAATAGCCAAATTCTTGTGACGATGCAACATATGCACTAGGAGGGTATAGTATCTCCATAGGGGAGAAGAACCACTGGAAGCCAAATCTGTCAGCGACACAGTTGCCAACCCCGGTAGCAGGGATGTATAAATCTTATACGATCTTGAATAGTGGCCCTCCGCCGCAGCCTACATAAAAAAGAAAACAGATCAGAAAGAAAGAACATGCAATATACAAACAAAGAGAACTTTCAATGCGGTCTAAGCACTTATCAATGCTAAAAAGATTATTAGCCCATAGGAACAAGATCTTCATCGCTGAGATGGTGGTTTGTGTACTCGGTCAAATGTGGAACTCCATAGAGTGTCGGATTTCTTCTTTGTGGATACATTTTGCCAGTCAGGAGGGGGTGGTGGCTGCGGTGGAGTAAGTTCCCAGTTGGGCAATTTCGGGACAGGAATGTCCAGAATATCACAGAAGGCTCGGATGTCCGAAGGTGATCTGAGAACACCAGAACGGCCGTCTCATCTGGTTGTAAGACTGAACGGAAATCCCCATCGATATAATATAAAGCTTAAGCTGAAGCTGTCGGAGGTATGACTGCCGGTCATGTCGTTTAGGAGTGGGACTCTCAGAGTCCGATAAAGAGAGCCATGGTTGTGAGTCTGTGCCATGACCGCATGGCTGCGGGAATCTAGAGATGGAGAGGTTTTCTAACTCAGGTTCCCGCCCTGAGTCTCTGGGGCACTTAGAAGAAAGGACGTCACCTTTTTGGGGTCTCGGAGGTTTGGGTAAGAGTGGAAAGTCCACAAGATTTAACGGTGAGACACTGACCTGGGAGTCCCGTTTTGGAGAAGAGGGTGGCTCCTGAAAATCAAATGCCTCTGGTTCCTCAGAGTGTAGAGTGGAGGCTATGACAGGAGATGGTGGCAGGCCAACCCCGTTTCGGTCCACGGACAGCAACTCGGGAAACTGCTCAAGAGGCAGTGCAGTAGTGGCCGTCGGCGGCATCGACTATGCAGTGTCTGCAAGGCGATCTCTAACCTCAGGCTCCGACGGGCCCCATGAGGACTGTGACGCAGTGTCCTGGGAAGGCGCGGGCAATGGTGCGTGTCCCGCCGGTGAGTCTGAGCGCAAGAAAGCGTCCAAAGTCCCAGCACCTGTTGCTCCAGAAGATGCCAATTTGTGGTCTGGCTTCTTGGCGGAGCGTCTCATCATCATGGGTATGTATTAGGAGGCTAAATCTAGTATATACCGCTGTTTTTAAGCTGAGGAATGGAGGTGCTCTAAGCTGTGCATCTTACTCCATTGGCTTCCGGGAACGCCCCCCCCCCAACTTGTTAACTTTAATATGCGGGTCAGTACAATTACAATGATACTAAATAAATATAGGTGCTTTTTTTTTACGTTTTAGTACTTTTCCAAACCAAATTGCTTGTGTCGCCATATTCAGAGAGTCATACATTTTTAATATTTCCTTTAAACGAGCTATTGTTGATAGCTGATAGTTTATATATTTTTTTGGAGGGCAAGCTGTAGTGTTTATTGGTGCCATTTTGGGGTACATATGTCTTTTTGACCACTTTTATTACATTTTTTTGGGAGGTGGGGTGACCAAAAAAACTGCAATTCTGGTGTTATTTATATTTTTATAGCGTTCACCCTGCGGGATAAATAATGTTCTATTTTAATAGTTCAGACTATTTTTGAAGTAAAAACGGGAAAACGTTTTTTTCATTTTTTGTTTAAACTTTATTAAAATCATAGAGAATTTTTTTTCTGTCCCACTAGGGGACTTAAACTCTCGATAATTCCATCGCTAGTACAATACACTACAATATTTATGCATTGCAGTGTATTGTTGCCGTGACAACCCATCGGCACCTCACGATCGCATCGTCTAACGGCTTAGATGTCACAGTCGCTACATGTACGTCATTGGTCATTAACTCCTTGATAAGATGTCACATAACTGTACGTGAGAGCCGCCAAATGGAAGAATGGAGCGCGCTCACAGGCAGAGTATGTTACAGCTGACATCACACCGCAACGGGCGGAATCGAAGTGTTCTGCCTGTTTAAACATTTCAATGCCGCGGTCAATATTGACCAAGGCATCTAAACTGTTAAAATAAAGGGGCCGACCCCTTCGATGCACCATCGTCCCCCACCACGTCATGATCTGCTGATGGATGTTATGGCAGCCTGGGGGCCTAATGAAGGCCACCAGAAATGCCATCTTTGAACTCCTTAGGAGATTGCCAGTATAGCGATATACCGCAATACATTAATATTGCAATATATCATGCGATCGCTGGTTGAAGTCCCCTAGGGGGACTAATAAAATAGTAAAATAGAGATAAATAAAGTTTTTTTTAACGTACAAAAAAAAAGTAAAAAAAAACGAAATTTTCCCTAATGTTAAAAAAATAAAAGTTAACATAACTGGTATCGCCATGTCCGTAAAAGTCCAAACTATTACAATATAATGCTATTTAACCCACTCGGTGAACGCTGTAAAATATATAAGACGTTAAAAACGCCCAAATTTCTGTTTTTGGGTCACCTTAGCTCCCAAAAAAACGGAATAAAAAGTGACAGAAAATTTTCATGTACTCCAAAATTGTATCGACAGAAAAAAAGAAAAAGTTAGAGCTCTCAGAATGTGGCGACAAAAAACGATTTTGTTTTTTAACAAATAGTTTTTTCTTTTATAGAAGTGGTAAAACATAAAAAAACTATACAAATTTAGTTAACGTGTCGTTTTTACTGGCAATGTATCTCGTAAATACAAAACCAAAAAGCAAAGGTGGAATCGCTCATTTTTTACCATTCCACCCAACAAAGATTTTTTTCCGTTTCCCAGTACATTTCACAGCACATTAAATAATGTGAAAAACTACAATACGGCTATGTCAGCGGAATAATAAAAAAGTTATGGAAGGCAGGGAGGAAAAAACAAAAATGAAAATCCGAAAAAATGGCTGCGTCTCCAAGGACAGAGGGATTTGGGTCAAAAGTAGATGATATGTGTTTACAAGTCTGTGGCTATTGAAAAAAGATTTCCACAACACATGACATTCAGCTCTTTAACCTGATCGGAAAATCTTTTTGTTTGCCCATCTTAGGCGTGGTCAGTTTGGTGCAGTTTTTGAACAATTGACATGCTTGTGCAACAGGTTCAAGATGAAGAGTAGTTTTGTTCATAACTTCTAGGTGTTTAAGGAAGAGCTGAATCCTTCACTAGTTACCTTTCCTACTGGAGAAGACCGTTCTTTCCTGAAACATGTTGCAGTCATACAAAATTCTGCATACACTTCTGTGAAATGCTCCTTCAACTGCACCCAGGATTCCTTCAGCGCTTGGACCTGCTCCAGCAACTTTCAATTATCTATAGAAATAATAGATAAAATGTGAACAATAAGGCTTTGTTCACATTTGTGTCACGGCTCTGTTCTGACGTTCCGTCAGAGCTTTCCATCAAAACGGAGCCATGACTGACACAAATGAAAACCGTAGGCCGACTACGCTGTTTATTCCTTTAAAACGACGGAACTCTTGCACAACGGAGACAAAAACGGAAACCATTGGCACCAATCTGTCACCTATGGTTTCTGTTTGTGTCAGTCAGGGCTCCGTTCCGACGGAAAGCTCAGATGGAACGTAGTTACTAGTTAATCTAGTAAACCAGAAGAGATAATCAAATTGCACTGGACACAATCTAGGGTTGAATTCAAATAAAGGAACGATCTGCAGAATTTCTAAAGAACAAAAAAAATAAAAAATAAAAATAAGAATGTCTGTCCAATCAATACAAATATTACAAGAAACACAGCATTTTTATCCGTTTTGTTGTGTAGATATGGTAATAATGTCTGCTGATAGTATGGCTGATAGAAGCCGTTTTCCACCAGGTTGAGACAGGCCCACCAGTGGATCCTCCAGTCTTTGACACAATACTGGGCCCCAAAACTTCCAGCAGAAGACAATCCCAGTTGGAGTTGACTTTGGAGCCAATCACTTGGTACTAGGGTCTTTCTTATGGGTTGATTCACAGATTACTTATTAGATTGAATTGATGATATGTCCTGTGTGTGCAATGATAACAACAAAGCGTACAATGCAACTAAGAGGATGTGCACATGTTCTGTATCAATGGAGAATGAACTCTCAGAATTATATCCTCTAGTTGGCCAAGGAACCCCAGTCCAACACTATCTCCCACTAATCGCTATTTTGTGGGGAATATACGTATTTACTAAAACAAACGTGTCAGGAGAGCTGACAAATTCTCTTTAAATCCACACAATACTGAATCAATATTATAGGTTCATGTGCATAGTGTTTTTGCCACCTAAAAGGAAGAGGAAATCCAGAACCATCGACAATGCAAATCTCAACACCCACCACCAATTTCTCAACAATTCCTTTTGCCCCTTCCCAGAATATAAAGATATTTTGTGGACTCCGCTCATCTGTTTCTATGTCTGTGATATAAATTGTTTTCTCTATGCAGGGGTGGTTGTCTGTACGTAGAATACTCAGGAGTTTTCACTTCCACCGCAATAATAAATACCAGTAAAATCAGGCATCCTTAAAAATAGGCCTGGTTTTACTTAAACTGATTTATTGCTTATTACATTCTAAAACGCAAGTTAGTTTCTTCTTTTTCTTGTAGTTGCTAAAGTAGACTACCAAGACAGAAACCAAAAACACATTTAGAATTATCCTTTTATGTTTCATTATTCCAGGATAAAAGTGCTTGGTAAAAAAAAAAAAAAAAGTCTTGCTGCACATAATAAACAGCTAAGACGGCAACAAGACCAAAATGGTCAAATAATGAACATTATAGTGAAATGCCATTGCTTTGTAATTCTGCCTCCATAACTAGTTAAAGAGGCTCGGTCACCAGATTTTGCAACCTCTATCTGCTATTGCAGCAGATCGGCGCTGCAATGTAGATTACAGTAACGTTTTTATTTTTAAAAAACGAGCATTTTTGGCCAAGTTATGGTCATTTTTGTATTTATGCAAATGAGGCTTGCAAAAGTACAACTGGGCGTGTTGAAAAGTAAAAGTACAACTGGGCGTGTATTATGTGCGTACATCGGGGCGTTTTTACTACTTTTACTAGCTGGGCGTTCTGATGAGAAGTATCATCCACTTCTCTTCAGAACGCCCAGCTTCTGCAGTGCAGATCTGTGACGTCACTCACAGGTCCTGCATCGTGTCGGCCACATCGGCACCAGAGGCTACAGTTGATTCTGCAGCAGCATCAGCGTTTGCAGGTAAGTAGCTACATCGACTTACCTGCAAACGCCGATGCTGCTGCAGAATCATCTGTAGCCTCTGGTGCCGATGTGTCCTCGCTCGTCTGACACGATGCAGGACCTGGGGAAGTGACGTAACAGCGTGATCTCTCGAGAACACGGCTGTGTCTGCACTGCCAGAAGCTGGGCGTTCTGAAGAGAAGTGGATGATACTTCTCATCAGAACGCCCAGCTAGTAAAAGTAGTAAAAACGCCCCGATGTACGCACATAATACACGCCAAGTTGTACTTTTACTTTTCAACACGCCCAGTTGTACTTTTGCAAGCCTCATTTGCATAAATACAAAAATGGTCATAATTTGGCCAAAAATGCTCGTTTTTAAAAAATAAAAACGTTACTGTAATCTACATTGCAGCGCCTATCTGCTGCAATAGCAGATAGGGGTTGCAAAATCTGGTGACAGAGCCTCTTTAAGTCAAAGTAGTAAGTAAATGGTTTATACACCCTTTGTAACCACTTTTTATCCCCAATGAATCTAAAATAAAAATGAAGCAATTTTGCATAAAGAATATTTTTATTATAAATAAAATACCATTTTGTTTCTGCAGCCTATGCATCTCCATGGTTACAGACTACAAACAAGCCCTATGTGGTCTGATTCTGCAGCTACACAGCCACACTCCCTTCTATCTGTCCTCTAGTTCTTGCTACCCTAACAAACGTATTGTATGAGAGCAAAAATGTAGGGGACAGGTGGAATGGAGTATGACTGTAAGATCAGACTACACAGTTTTTTTGTTTGTTTGTTTGTTTGGTTGTTTGGTTGTAGTCTGTAACCATGGAGATGCATAGGTCTGCATAATGGTAGGAGATTTTTAATCAAGACTATTTGCAAAGTTACTTTCAGTGCATTGGAGCAATAAAAATAAAATTGGTTGCAAAGCTGGGCCTTCCGTCAAAGATTAATCAATCAAAAATAAAAATAGGCAGTGAATGACAATTACTGAACAGGTGTGAGGAACATATTGAGGATGGTCATCCCAAAAGGTTAATATTTGACCATATTAACTGTATCTTAATCTTTGCTTGGAGTTTGAACATCTAAAGTAAGTTTATCTGAGCCAAATGCTCCTCTGTTTTGAGTAGGTCCTACTTTGAGATGAGTCATTTTAAAGAACTAAAGATCTTTCCTACTCTGGTCCTACATATAGTCTTCTTCCGGTTTTGAAACTATTAAAACCAAGTGCAGCGACAAAGCAAGATGTGAGTTATGTACCAGGTATACCATTCCATGTAACATGGCTGCAATTATTTTCTTGTTTGACACCACCTTCTTCTCCAAATGATGTCCTTCTGTCTGCATCTGTCAAACTGATTAAATCAGTTCTGGCCGCAGTGACCATAAAGTCTAGTCTCCTAAAAAAACAACCTACATGGTGTGGTCACTGACAATAATCTAAATAGGGCTCTGAAATAAAACAGTGCGGGGAGGGACAACCTATGAAGCCAGAAGCTGTTATGGAAGATGTTTCCCAGTCCTGGTTCTGAGTTGACAAGACAAGTCTGTTAACTAGAAGATGGAATGGTGTTACATAGAAAAAAGTTAGTAGGGCTTTACTGACTACGCTCCTGCTCTGCGTTTGGTACCTCGTACACTCCTGGTTTGACTCGGCTCATTCACTACTCTTGTTGCTCACGGTCTTCCCATGGGCAACTGCCCCATTTCCATTAGCTTCTGTGTACCCTTGTCTGTTTGTCTGTCGTGCACATATTGAGCGTAGGGACCGTCGCCCAGTTGTACGCCATCGCCTAGGACGGGCCGTGCAAGTAGGCAGGGACTTAGTGGCGGGTAGATTAGGGCTCACCTGTCTATCTCCCTACCCCTTCATTACAATATGATTCTGGGAAAATCCTTTAAAGGAGCAGTTTTTGTGGAAAACATGCTTCCTGTCTATACACGTGAATGGTGCTGTGTTGCATTTCCCTGCACAGTGGGTGAATGAGAGCAGTGCTGTAAATTGGTGGGGTCCTAGCATTCAGACCCCGAGCAATCAGGAATTTATGGCATCGCCTAGCAAAATGCCATCTCTTCTGCTGGTGAAAAAGCTTCTTCAAGTCATTGTTGTGTGGGGACTTTAGAATAGTGTATTTCTGTAAAAAGAGTTTATTCAATGAAGTCTTTCCATGACAACCTGACTTTACCCATTACTAGGTCACTCCTTCACCGTTTTCTAGTGCAAACCATGGACCTCACCACATTTCCGCTCTGAAATTTTTGATGAGGACCTTTCTTGAAATGTAAGGCAAACTCCACTTTTACTATATGCATTATATAGCCACTTGTCTGAGAGGGAATAATTGCACTTGCTTTGCAAAATAAGCATCTGAAAAACAAACAGTGACGCAGCTTGCATTGTTTACTGTTGGTATCGCTTTACTGACACTTGATAGATACTGCTCTTATGAATAAACCAGGTCAAGAAAAAAACAAAGGATAGTTTTCTGTTCCTTAAGTAAACAGGTCATGTGAAACGTTTTATTTGTGGAGAAATTCTATAACAGGGAATTAACCCTTTATTTTTACCTGCCCTGTTATTTAAACTCTTCTTTCCTGCTGTCAGAGGATGTTGGTATTGCCGGTAACCTAATTACCCATGTACAACAGTGGACACACAGACTAAGGCCCCATGCACATGACCGTAGATTTCATCCGTAATTATGGGCCGTAATTACGGACTCATTAATTTTTATGGCCGACAGACACCTTCCCGTACATTTCCGGGAAGGTGTCCGGGCCGTAGAAAGCTTCCATAAAAAATAAAACATGTTCTATTTTTTTATTTTATGGACCGTGCTGCCATACTTTATATGGAAGCATTTCCCGAAGGCCGCCCGTAGCCGTAATCACGGACCGGGATTACGGCTACGGCCGTGCACAAGGGGCCTATATGTATCATATTAACCCCTTAAAGTCAAAGCCATTTTTTGATTTTTGTTTTACACTCCCCACCTTCTATGAGCCATAACATTTTTTATTTTTCCGTCAATGGAGTGGTGTGAAGGCTTGTTTTTTGTGGGCAGAGTTGTAGTTTCTATTGGCACCATTTATAGTACCCTATAATGTACTGGGAAACTGAAAAAAAATTCTATGTGGTTTGGAATTGGAAAAAAGCTGTGATTTCTCCATTTTCTTTTAGGTTTTGTTTTTACATCTTTCACCGTGCTGTAAAAATGACAAATTAGCTTTATTCTGCTGGTCAATATGATTACGGCGATACCAAATTTATATAGTTTTTTAATGTTTCATTCCTTTTACAAAGAAAAAAGTATTTGTTAGAAAAAAATATTTATTTTTTCCATATTCTGAAAGCTATAACTTTTCATTTTTTCGTCGATTGAGCGGTGTGAGGGCTTATATTTTGCATCATGAGCTGTGATTTTTATTGGCATCTATATATTATTTGGGATATACGACTTTTTGATCACTTTTTATTAAAGTGATTAATTTATTATTTTTTCACTGCTAAGTTGACCAAAAAACAGTGATTCTGGTATTTTTTTTATATATATATATATATATATATATATATATATATATATTTTATGGTGTTCACCGTGCGCATGAAATAATGCTATATTGTAATAGTTTGGACTTTTACGGATGCAGCAATACCAGTTTATTTTTTACATTACTTTAGAGGGAAAATGGGAAAAGGTTTTTGTTTTTTTACTTTTATTTATTTTTATTGTTTTTCACTACTAAAAACTTTAACCTTTTCTTACACATTTTATTATTCCCCCCAGGGGACTTTAAGTAATGTATTGCAGTGTATAGTCATTTATACAGGCTTATGTTAAGCCCTGCGACAGAGTGGAGGCAGACCTGGGGGCCCTTGTTAGGGCCATGGGCTGCCATGACAACCATCGGCACCTCACAATCGCATCATGGGGGGGGTGATGAGCTGTAGGAGGGGGGCCGTCCCCCTCTTTATAACGCCTTAGATACTGTGGCTGAAATTGACAACAGCATTTGGGGGGTTAAACGGCCAGGAACAGCACGATCCTGGCCGTTAGAGCTGGGTGTCAGCTGTAATACACAGCTGACACCTGCAGCGTATGGAGCGGTCTCAGTGTGTGAGCCCGCTCCATACATCACCCACTGCACCAGGACGTACCACCAATCATTATGTACAAAATATTCAAAGAAATAACTTTTTACTGTCAAGTAGTCATTCAGGACCTTATTTCCATTTACTTTATTTGTTCAGTTTTATGCACATATTCAGATGTTCGTAACAGACAAGGACCATAAGGGTCTCATTCATGGAGATCCTCTGTTAAGCTTTTCCAGTTTTACCGGACCGCTCTGATCATTCCATAGTACTTGCCCAGAGTTACGGAAATTTAGCTCTAACATCGATATACCTCTCCGTAAATAATCTGGGGACACATTTACATTTTTTTTTTCTATTTATTAACATATGGTAATCTCTTAACATAAAATACGCCTTCAGGGTTCCCTTTACACAGGGGCGTAGCTAGGGGGGGGCAGGCGGGGCATGTGCCCCGGGCGAAACCCGGAGGATAGGGAAGGGGGGCGCCGAAGAGCAGCTGATCGCTGCTGACAGGCGCCCCGTATGTCGGACACCTGCAGCAGCTTAGGAACAGCCAGGACATTACAGCGTTCTGACTGGGGTCTGTGACGGCCAGGGAGTGGACCAGTCCAGTCACCTGACCTCACGTCAGTGACATGAGGTCAGATGACTCAGGTCAGGGGACAGGTCCACTCCCGTGCTGAAGCCTCCCTGCATCTGCCTCTACTCTGTGCTCTGCCGAGAAGCAGAGAGGAAGCTCCGCCCACACACAGCCCTTCCTGACATGTCAGCAAGGAGACATGGTGAGTGTCTGTGTGTGTGTATATGTTACAGTGTGTGTGTGTGTGTGTGTGTGTGTGTGTGTGTGTGTGTATATATATGTTGCAGTGTGTGTGTGTGTCTCTGTCTCTCTGTGTCTCTGCATGTGTTTGTCTCTTACATCTACTACATTATCTGTACTCAGAGAGTTATCACTGTGTTATCTGTGGTGTTACATAGGACTGCAGGTAACATCTACTACATTATCTGTACTGTGTGCTAAATTACAATCTCAGCTCTGCTACACAGTACAGATAATGTAGTAGATGTTACCTGCAGTCCTATGTAACACCACAGATAACACAGAGATAACTCTCTGAGTACAGATAATGTAGTAGATGTTACTTGCAGTCCTATGTAACACTACAGATAACACAGTGATAACTCTCTGAGTACAGATAATGTAGTAGATGTTACCTGAAGTCCTATGTAACACTACAGATAACACAGTGATAACTCTGATTACAGATAATGTAGATGCTGTTGCCTGCAGTCCTATGTAACACCACAGATAACACACAGTGATAACTCTCTGAATACAGATAATGTAGCACCTGTTGCCTGCAGTCCTATGTAACACCACAGATAACACATTGTGCTAAATTACAATCTCGGCTCTGCTACAATGTGTTATCTGTGGTGTTACATAGAACTGCAGGCAACAGCTACTACATTATCTGTACTCAGAGAGTTATCACTGTGTTATCTGTGGTGTTACATAGGACTGCAGGTAACGCTACTACATTATCTGTACTCAGAGAGTTATCACTGTGTTATCTGTGGTGTTACATAGGACTGCAGGTGACATCTACTACATTATCTGTGCTGTGTACATATGTGCCTGTGTGCGTATATATGGGTCTGTTTGTGAATGTGTCTTTGTGCTTCTATATATGTGCCTTTTATGTATTTGTATATGTCCCTGTCTGTTTATTTATCTGCCGGTGCGTGTGTGTGTGTGTGTGTGTGTGTTTGTATATATATATATATATATATATATATAATGTGTCTGTATGTCTCTATATATTTACCTGTATGTGTGTATGTATATTTGCCTGTATGTCTAAATATCTGTCTTTATGTATGTACAGTATATATGTTCCAGCGTGTCCATATATGTGGTTAATTTTTGGTTTGTGTAGGGGGCGGCAATAGAGAGTCCCGCACAGGGCGCCATCCAAGCTAAGGCCGGCCCTGGCTGTCACCAACCCTAGCAAGAAGAAACTCCGCCGCTGCCTGCGCCGCATGACCTCCTCGGCTCCTCCGGTAAGTCACACCAGGCAGAGTGGAGAGTGGTAGAGGTAGGCTACCGCTCACCGGTCTGTTCACAGTGTGGCGCTAAGTACAAGGGGTGGGAGTGTGGCACTATTTAAAAGGGGGGGAATGTGGCACTATTTACAAGGGGGGGGAGTGTGGCGCTATTTACAAAGGGGCAGCGGGCTGTGTGTGGCGCTATCTACAAGGGGGGGAGTGTGCTGCTATCTACAAGGGGGGAAGCCGGCTGTGTGTGGCACTATCTACAAGGGGGGGGGGAGTGTGCCGATATCTACTAGGGGGGAGGCGGGCTGTGTGTGGCACTATTTACAAGGGGGGCTGTGTGTGGCACTATCTACAAGGGGGGCTGTGTGTGGCACTATCTACAAGGGGGGCTGTGTGTGGCACTATCTACAGGGGCCTGTGTGTGGCACTATCTACAAGAGAGGGGCTGTGTGGTGCGATCTACAGGGGGCTGTGTGTGGCCTCTTTAATTTATTTTCTTTTAATTTATTTTTATGTTAAATACATCATAGAACTATATCGCTTGTAAAATGTAGAAATGCTTTTATAATCGAGTTACATTAAAAAAATTGTGAAAAAAATGTCATTGATTGGTAGGGAAAGAAAACATGGCGAGGGGGAAGGAGATGTCGGGAAATAAGTTGGGGGGGGGCGCCAATCTGAATCTTTGCCCCGGGTGCAGGAGAACCTAGCTACGCCTCTGCCTTTACATACACGGGTCTATCAAAATATGTCCTTACTTTCAAGCCATGCTGACCATTGTTGCTCAAGATAATGGCTTTAAGGTTATACCACCCACTATACTCCGCTCCAGTGACATCTACAGGACTGAGAACTAATTCCCTGTTGCACAACACCTTTGTTGTATTTGCAGCCACTTGCCTATAAGGATGCAAGTGGCAATTCTTTGTTACCCATCTTAGCAACTTGTTGGGTGTTAGGTCTGAGTCCCGAAAATGTCTATATTCCTTGAGGTAGAGGACATGTAAGTCATGTTGTATGGTGGATACATTCTTCACCGGGGTATAGTGTTGAACTATAGCATTGGCAAAACCCTCTCTCTGGAACCCATTCAAATAGCACTGTCATTTTACAAATTTAAGGCCTTATTCACACGAATGTGTGCCAAATCGGCCGTGAAAAACTATCATTTTTCATATCTGATTTGCATCTGTGCGGGACCTGTTTTCACAGATCCCTCATAGACTTGAGTATGTTGAGGGATGCATGGAAATGGCCAAAAATAGGTCATGTCCTATTTTTTTCATGGCCCGTTCACACAGTCCGTTAAAAACAGGCTATGTGAATAGCACTTTAGAAATAAATTGATTTTTATGCAGACGTGCGACCGTTCATGTGAGTAAGTCCTAAGGTTGTGGTATTTTTCCACTACTCTTCCTTCCAAACATTCTACTGCGAGAACACTTAGTAATCCAAGTAATCGCTCTTATATACCCAAAGTGGGTTCCAAACTATCCCTAGAAGAACCGAAGTCTGCTAAAATCATGCTTACCACTAGCATCACAAACTGGAGACATACCCTTCTCATGTGATAACTACACCCATGGCCGGCCTTAGCTATGTGCGACACGTGCGGTCGCACAGGGCGCCGGCCGCCATGCTGCAAGGGGGCGCCAGTGGGTACAAGCAGAATAGAGGAGAAATGTTCCTCCCTCTGCACTGCTACGTGAAGTGAGCGCTGATTGGAGGAGCAGCAGCAGGTGCTTCTGTCTGCTCCACCAATCGGCACAGCCTATACTGCAGTGTCACACACACCCAGCACCTCACGCAGCTTCTTCCTGCTGTGCTGCTGCCCCAGTGAAGACTCCTCCACGGAGCTCCGGAGTCAGGTAAGAGCAGCAGCTTTAGCTTAATCTATTTCTATTTATGTGCTGTGTGAGGGAGGGGGAGAGAGGGGGCTTTATTTGATGTGTAACAGGATGTTTTTTGTTTTTTTTTAAAAGATCGATTTTGTGGGGGAGGGGAGACTAGGTTAGAGGTACTTTGTGTGTGTGTATTTTTTTACAGATCGATTTTGTGGGGGAGGGGACATTGCCCTAAATGCTATAGGAGTGTGGGGGGATTCTTTATAAATGTATTTTGTGAGGAGGGGGGACTTCTGTTTAGTTTATTTTGTGGTGTAGGAGCTTATTATGAATCATGGGGGAGGGGAACTTAGCGTTATGTATGGGGAGAAAGGATTCTTTAGGGTACGGCCACACGGAGCGGCCCTCACACTGTCGCAACGTGGCCAACAACCGTGCTGGCACTATGTAGGAGCGGCTGTCAAATACCTCGTTAAGGGGTATTCCGGTTACATTCGCACGCGCACTGCCGCTCCATTCATTCTCTATGGGAGCACCGGAGATAGCCGAGTGCAATGTTCTGCTTTTTCCGGCGCTCCCATAGAGAATGAATAGGAGGTAAGTTGTTGTAATTTTCAAAATCGTGCGGCCATAAAGGGTGTATTAATTCATGGCCGCACGTTAACAAATTTGTGCGGCCATGAATTAATACACCCTTTATGGCCGCACGATTTTGCAAATTACAACAACTTACCTCCTATTCATTCTCTATGGGAGCGCCGGAAAAAGCAGAACTCTGCACTCGGCTGTCTCCGGCGCTCCCATAGAGAATGAATGGAGCGGCAGTGCGCATGTAACCGGAATACGTGCGGCCACTAACAGGCTGTTTGACAGCCGCACTGAACATGGTGACGGCGTGGTTGTTAGCTGCGTTGCAACCGTGTCAGCGCCGCTCCGTGTGGCCTTACCCTTAGGCTGGATTCACACGAGCGTGTGCCTTTTGCGCACGCAAAAAACACTGCGTTTTGCCTGCGCAAAATGCATTTGACAGCTCCGTGCGGCAGCAGCATATGATGCGCGGCTGCGTGGTTTTTGCGCAGCCGCCATCATTATGACACTCCATTTGGATGTTTGTAAACAGAAAAGCACGTGGTGCTTTTCTGTTTTCATTCATCCTTTTCACAGCTGTTGCACGAATCACGCTGTTCGCACGTTAGTGCTTCCGTGAGGCATGCGTGGTTTTCACGCACCTATTGACTTCAATGGGTGCGTGATGCGCAAAAAACGCTCAAAGAACGGACATGTCATGACTTTTACGCAGCGGACTCACGCAGCATAAAAATCACGCACATGTCTGCACGGCCCCATAGACTAATATAGGTCCTTGCAACGCGCATGAAAATCACGCGCGTTGCACGGACGTAATTCCCGTTCGTCTGAATAAGCCATTAGAGATAATATTTGTGGGGAGAGCAACTTGATTATTAGGGTAGGAACACACAGGGCGGATACGTAAAACCACACAGTGTATACGTCCTGAGAACCACAGGGAATTTCACCTGAAAAACAGCACCAAATTTTGGTGTCATTTTTTGGGCGGAAAGACTGCAGAAATAAATTTTAAAAAAAGCTAATACTCCCGGCCATAGTCCCTCTCTCTCTGAGCGTAGCCCGGCCTCCTGCGATGACGCTGTAGTCCATGTGACAGCTGCAGCCTTTGATTGGCTGCAGCTGTCACATGGGATGCATCGTCATCCCTGGAGGCCGGGCTACGCTCAGAACAGAATACGCATCGCTATGACTACGGCCGGGTGTATTACCTTTTTTTTTTTTCTCATTAGAGATTAACGATAAGCAAAGTTTTTATCATTGATCTTCCCCTTTGTTAACACTGACCAAATATCATTATAATTGGTCAGAAACTGGCGAATCATGATGATAATTGGCTAAACTAAATAGGCCTTTAATGGGGGTATATTCAGGCTTAGTGCCTAGGGCAGCGTGAGTTGTAAATACGGCCCTGCTAAAGACGCAGATACTATTGAACACTATAGCAGAGCAGGGAGGTATCTCCCGCTGTGTGATCCACTAGGCTGGTGGTTCCCAACATGAGGTTACCATAAGAACCCTCCAGGGGTGCCGCGACACTCCTCTGGACAACTGCCACGGACGTGCTTTCTCTCCTCCTCCTCATAGCGCAAAGTGGATGTGAGGAGGAGGAGGAGGAGATATTTTTGCAGAACCCCTGTAGATGGCACCCCCCGACTAAATGGACAGAGTTGTCAGGGGCTTCTCCTGGAGTGGAATCCCCGGTCACAGCGTCTGCAACGCTGTGGACAGGGATTCCGCTTCAGGAGTTAGTTGCCCGATGTCACTGTTCATATATGGACAAAGACATCAAGCACTTCATCAAGGAGCGGAATCCCCAGCCACAGGGAGCTACAGTGGCGCTATCTACAGGAAGGGAGTGCTACCTACAAGGGTGTGTGTGGCACTACCTACAAGGGTGCGTGTGGCACTACCTACAAGGGGGCTGTGCGGCAAGGGGGGGGATTTGTGGCACTACTTACTAGGGATGCACAATGCATCGAAACTTCGATACTGTGCATCCCCAAATGGTTCGAGCCACACCGGTAAGTATAGTAATACATGATGAATGAGAGCGGGGCTGCGGCTGTGTAATACAGCCATTGCCCCGCTCCTGAGTCCTGACAAGTGCACGCTGTCAGGATGATGCGATGCGGCCAGTGCTGCACTAATGAGCGGCGGCACTGAAAGCAGAACATGGCGGCCGCACTGCAAAACACCCCCATGTTCTGTCTTCGGTGTCTGCGTCGCCGCTCATTACTGCAGCGCCGGCCGCATTACCTCATGCTGACCGCGCGTGCACTTAATGTCAGGAGCGGGGCAATGACTGTATTACACATCCGCAGCCCCGCTCTATAACGGCGGAGATCAGAGAAACCGCTCATCTCCGCCGCTATTCTCCTGAATGCTGCGATCAAAACTGACTGCAGCATTCAGGGGAAAGTGAGGAGGGGGATGCCCCTTGGATCGCGTCACAGGGAATTCCTGTAACGCGATTAAGGGCCATACCATATATGGGCAGACAGCCCAGGGTCTATTGAAGGACCCCAGTGCTGTCTTACCATATTTCCTGTTGTTAGGGCATACTTAGGTATGTCCTAACAACTGCCTGTGTGCTATACAAACACCTGCTAATGTACTGGCATATATCTGATATATGCCAGTACATTAAAGTTTAAAAATAAAGTAAAAACATAAAGTAATGTTAAATTTAAAAAAATACACATACGCCTTTTTTTTACAATAAACCTTAAAATAATTCTCAATATATAAAATACACACATTCAGTATTGGCGCGGCCGTAATAACCTGCACAACTATTTTTTTGCGTCATTTATGATGTGTACGCTGTAAAAAAAAACTAAAAAAAAACTTTTCACTTATTAATGTGAGGCGCGAGGTGCGATGCTGAATTTAACCTCCATGTGCCTCACATTAATAGTAATTAACCCCATCATGTACCTCACACATTAACCCATTATGACTGAGAAACATGATGGGGTTAATTACTATTAATGTGAGACAAATGGAGGTTAAATTCAGCATCACACCTCGCGCCTCACATCAGAAAATGGAAGAACTTTTTTTTATTACTGTTGGCAAAGTATCGTTTTGGTATCGAAATTGCAATACTACACGAAGTATCGGTATTGAAGTCCAAATTCAGGTGTCGTGACATCCCTACTACCTACAAAGGGGCTGTGTGGCATGACCTACAGGGGGCTGTGGGGCACGAACTACAAGGGGGCTGTGTGGCACGAACTACAAGGGGGCTGTGTGGCACGAACTACAAGGGGACTGTGTGGCACGAACTACAAGGGGGCTGTGTGGCACGAACTACAAGGGGGCTGTGTGGCACTACCTACAAGGGGGCTGTGTGGCACGACCTACAAGGGGGCTGTGTGGCACGACCTACAAGGGGGCTGTGTGGCACGACCTACAAGGGGGCTGTGTGGCACGACCTACAAGGGGCATCTGTGAGTGGCGGGCTGATGGTCATTTTACTGTGAGTGGACGGGCTGATGGTCATTTTACTGTGAGTGGGGGGCTGATGGTAGTTTTACTGTGAGTGGACGGGCTGATGGTAGTTTTACTGTGAGTGGACGGGCTGATGGTAGTTTTACTGTGAGTGGACGGGCTGATGGTAGTTTTACTGTGAGTGGACGGGCTGATGGTAGTTTTACTGTGAGTGGACGGGCTGATGGTAGTTTTACTGTGAGTGGACGGGCTGATGGTAGTTTTACTGTGAGTGGACGGGCTGATGGTAGTTTTACTGGGAGTGGACGGGCTGATGGTAGTTTTACTGTGAGTGGACGGGCTGATGTTCATTTTAGGGTATGTTCACACGGCAGCGTCCATTACGGCTGAAATTACGGAGCCGTTTTCAGGAGAAAACGGCTCCGGAATTTCAGACATAATGGCATGTGCAGGCGCTATTTGCTGCGTCCATTACGGACGTAATTGGAGCTGTTTTTCTATTGAGTCAAGGGAAAACGGCTCCAATTACGTCTCAAGAAGTGACAGGCTTTTCTTTGACGCGGGCGTCTCTTTTACGCGCCGTGTTTTGACAGCGGCGCGTAAAAAAAATGACCGTCGGCACAGAATATCGTAAGACCCATTCAAATGAATGGGCAGATCTTTGCCGACGCTTTTGAGCCGCATTTTCGGACGTAATTCGGGGCTAAAACGCCCGAATTACGTCCGTAAATAGTGTGTGTGAACCCAGCCTTACTGTGAGTAGGGGGCTGATGGTCATTTTACTGTGAGTGGGGGGGGGGGCTGATGGTCTTCAAGTGGTTTCCACCTCTGACCTCCAATTGAAATTAACAGTAGGAAGAAAATAGCTTTGGCGCTCCTTGAGCTTTTTTTGCTGCGTCTTTTGCATTGGCTTCAACGGCTTAAAAAAAAACGCTAAAAAAACCCCATCAAATAACGCTGTCAATTCAAAAGCAGATTTTTTCTGCCTTACAAAAAACGCTGTGTGAACATACCCTAAGAATGTAGTGCTTATTTTTAGCTATTTTCTGTCTTTCTCTAAACAATTTTTGGTAGGGGGGCCCTGAGGAATTTTTTTTTGTCCAGGGGTGGCTCAAGTCAGAAAAGGTTGGGAAACTCTGTAACAGGCTACAGAGGCGCCAGCAGCATATGAGGCGCAGGGACAAGATCCCTGCGCAGTCGGCGTGATTACATCTCTGGATCAAGCCGGCCTACGCAAGGATCCTGTCAGGTGGAGGTGGGGGGCAGTATGGCACTGTCTACAAGGGGGAGGTGGGGGCTGTATGTCACTTTCTACAATGGGGAGGTGGGTGCTGTATGACACTGTCTACAAGGGGGCGGTGGGGGGCACTGTGTACAAGAGGGAGGTGGGGCTGTATGACACTACAAGGGGCAGATGGGGGGCTGTATGGCACTACAAGGGGCAGATGGGGGATGTATGACACTACAAGGGGCAGATGGGGGCTGTATGGCACTGTCTACAAGGAGGAGGTGGGGGATTATGGCACTGTCTACAGGGAAGCTGTACGGCACAATCTACAGGGGGCACTTTCTACTAGGGGGGCTGTGGGGGCATTATACTCTGTGGAGGACATCATACTGTGTAGGGGCACTACAGGGGGCAATATAATGTGTGTGGCACTTAGGGGGCATAACACTGTGTAGGCACAATTAGAGGACAAAATACTGTGTCCTTGAAGGCGTTATAATATATTACATTATTAAATATTATTATTATACTGTGTGTGGGGCACTAAAGGGGCATTACACTGTTTGGTTGCACTATATAGGGTATTATACTGTGGGGAGGAATTATGCTTTTTTATGGGGCATTTTTTATAATGGCGTGGGGCGACGAAAGATAATTTCGCACGGGGCGCCATCTACCCTAAGGCCGGCCCTGACTACACCTCATAATTCCTGGTTCTGCGATGTTCCTCCATTCTTAGATTTGCTAAGGGATAAGGTATTTAACGCCTTCAACCTACCATTCTCCCCTCACCTAACTTTTTCAGTACATCTTTGAGTTAGGGAGGCTTAGGTGGCCTTTGCTTGGTCGATCTGTATTCACCTTTGTGACCTTTTATGGATATACTCAGCCTTTGTACTTTCAGCATGGTATCACCCATTACATCCGGGACATAGTACAATTCTTCATAGTTTGCATCCCACGACTTTAGAGCTGGTTCTCTTGGGTTTACTTGAGTACACACCAGGCATTGTAGGGTCACGCTACTGTTTTGAACATTCCTGCCCAGTATAATTTGTCCTTTACAAGGGACAAGAGTTTATTTCGACCAAGTTGTCCTAACAGCCGGTGGCTAAGTCTCGTCAGTTCTGATTGCAGATGCTGCGGGACTACCGGTAGAGGAAGTGGGTTTGTACCCGTGCAGTAGCACAGGATACCCTGTCTGGCTAATCAAGGATCCTGTGGTGCGATGATGTGTGTCACTAGAAGATGGTCTTTTGGCTTGTTCCTCCTCAAATGACACGGGACTATCCTTTAGGTGTTTCCTGCTGACTGCAATCTGATACAAGGGGTTGGTATTATACATCAATAGTCGTTGGTGTCATCAGGACCATGTTACAGTTGAGGAGTGTTGTTGTTGTCCTAATATTGAGGCCTCGGTTGTTGGATTGCGCCCGTACTATATGCAGAGGGAGTTTTACAGTAGTCATAGTGGTGATAGTGTACATTCCACCATCTGCAGATCCAAATATTGCTTGAGGAGTTGTAGGGAAGATTATAGGATAAAATTAAGATGAGAAACCCCAATTCGCTGCTGCTTTTCACTGGGGATTTTAATCATGTCATGGAAACTAAGAGTCTCCCGAAGTTTAATCAGTACGTATCCTATGAAATCTTGGATTTATTTTTTGCCAATGTTAAAGATGCTTATACTGCTAGTGCTATGCCGCCATTGGGGCGCTCAGAATATAACTTGGTATTTCTAAAACCATGGTATTACCCTGTAGCCCGTAAGCAGGTGATAGTAACCATAAATGTAAGACGCTGGACAAGGGAAAAGGAGGATGCATTGCAAGCTTGTTTTGATATTACTGACTGGAAAAGTCTTAGGGGTATCAAGCGGGGAGGGTATCGATGTAATTGTTGGTTGTGTGACAGACTACATCAATTTCTGCACAGAAGTAATTGTACCAAGTGGCATAACTACTGCTGTAGCAGCCGACACGGGCCCCGCTCCAAGCTCGGTGGTGCCGCTAGCAACCGTCATGGCTGCTATAGCGGCAGCGATGCCACTGCGGGGCCCGCGCCGCCCGGTCCCTAAAATTTAGGGGCCCCCTCATTCCCGGTGGCAGTGTCGGACTGGAGTACATTGGGCCCACCAGAGGAAGTAATTATTTGGGCCCAACCGTCAGTTATATAGAAATAATACGACCACTCTTAATTGTGTAGTAAAACGAACGTGTGTAGTAAACCACAGATCAATATTACCACCATACAGTGACCATATAGTGGTAGACACCAGTCCTACACAAGTGCTCTGTAGACCATATAACTTAAAGGAGTTTTTCCCATCTTAGACATTTATGGCATATCCTTTAATACAATACAGTGAAATCCAGTGACGTGTTCTCAGATTGGAGTCGCTCACTTTTCCTTTTCTTCTTCATCCGGCCCGGATTGCCCTGACGACTTCTCCCAAATACAAATCGCCTTTGCAGAATTTAAAACACAAAGATCTTTGGCTTCTCACTTCTGTAACACGTCCCCGCACTCTACAAAACCCTCACCGTCTATAGTGCCCCGGATTAAAATAATGCCCCCTCGGTGCCACACACTTTAATAGTACCACTTTTAGGCCCCACAATAATAATAATGCCACACACAGCCCCCAGTAGTTAGTGCCACACACAGCCCCCTCTTGTAGATAGTGCCACACACAGCCCCCCTCTTGTAGATAGCGCCACACACAGCCCCTTCTCTTGCAGATAGGGCCACACACAGCACCTCTTGTAGAGTGCCACACACAGCCCCGCCTCTTGTAGATAGTGCCACACACAGCCCCCCTCTTGTAGATAGTGCCACACAGGCCCCTTATATAGTACCACACAGCCTTCCTAGTAGATAGTGCCAAACAGCCACCCTAGTAGATAGTACCACACAGTCCTCACCCCTGTATAGTGCTACACAGCCCCCCTAGTAGATAGCGCCACATAACCCCCCTAGTAGATAGCACCACACAGCGCTCCCCCTGTATAGTGCCACACAGCCCCCCTATTAGATAGAGCCACACAGCCCTCCCACTGTATAGTGCCACACAGCCCTCCCCCTGTATAGTGCCACACAGACCTCCCCCTGTATAGATAGCACCACACAGCCCCCTAGTAGGTAGGCACTTACAGCCCCCTAGTAGATAGCATCACACAACGCTCCCCTGTATAGTGCCACATAGCCCACCTAGTATATAGTGCCACACAGCTCTCCCCCTGTATAGTGCCACACAAGGCCGAAATTAGGTTGGCTGGCGCCCTGTGCGGGACTCTCTATTGCTGCCCCTACACAAACCAAAAATTAACCACATATATAGACACGCACATACTGGAACAT
Source organism: Rhinoderma darwinii (assembly GCF_050947455.1). NCBI lineage: Eukaryota > Metazoa > Chordata > Amphibia > Anura > Rhinodermatidae > Rhinoderma > Rhinoderma darwinii. The sequence continues at coordinate 43,329,727 of NC_134689.1, read as the reverse complement.
ATATACTGTACATAAACAAAGACAGATATTTAGACATACAGGCAAATATATTCACACATTCTGGAATATATACATACATACATACATACAGGTAAATATATAGATGTACAGACATACACACACACACACACACACACACGCACACACATTCCAGCAGATAAATACACAGTAAGGAACATATACAAGTACATAAAAGGCATGTGCATACAAGCGCAAAGACACATTCACATACAGACCCATGTATACCCACACAGGCACATATATACACAGTACAGATAATGTAGAGGATGTTACCTGCAGTCCTATGTAACACCACATATAACACAGTGATAACTCTCTGAGTACAGAAAATGTAGATGATGTTACCTGCAGTCCTATGTAACACCACAGATAACACAGAGTGATAACTCTCTGAGTACTGATAATGTAGTAGATGTTACCTGCAGTCCTATGTAACACCACAGAAAACACTGTGATAACTCTCTGAGTACAGATAATGTCATAGATGATAACTATACCGAGAGGCACATATAAACACACACAGAGGCATATATGTTTATGTTCGAAAGTTTAGGGTCACTTAGAAATTTCCTTATTTTAAGTGACCCTAAACTTTCGAACGGTAGTGTATATATACCGTGCTGCCCCTTATATACTCTGCTGTCTCTTATATACAGTGTTTCCCCTATATACCCTGCTGTCGCTTATATACAGGGCTGCTCTTTATATAACCTGCTGGCCCTTATATACTCTGCTGGCCCTTATATACTCTGCTGCCCCTTATATACCCTGCTGGTCCTTATATACTCTGCTGTCCCTTATATACCCTGCTGCCCCTTATATACTCTGCCGCCCCTTAAATACCCTGCTGTCCCTTATATACCATGCTGCCCCTTATATACTCTGCTGCCTTTAAGGGAAACACCACATTTTCATACATGGTAATCTATAAAACTTTAAGCAATCCATGGCAAATAATTAATGGAAAAAATATTCCTAAAGTATATTTCCAGTTTGGAACTGCACTGCATAATACCTATATATATATATATATATATATATATATATATATATATATATATATATATATATATAAAGAGAAACGCAGCACAATAATAAGCATTGGGGCGTGTGCCAAGTCTCTGGACCTCAGTCTCCAATCCTAAACTTGTATCATTGCTGCTAGAATGGCAATTGCCAAGTCCTGGAAATCAACTATTTCCCCTTCTTTATCGGAAATGATAGGCAGGGTAAATGTAGCATGTCACCATGAATCCATGCTTTTACAATCTCCCTCTGGTTATGCCAAGAATTCACGTTAGTGGGAGCTTTGGGTAAATTCGAAGTATTACACTTAAGTGAAGAAATGTATCTGGTAACATGACATAATTAGAATTAACATTGGTTTGAAAATGGCATAGCAAAGTTGTTTTTTGTTTATGATTATGTATATCCTTCAATGACATATCACATGTATGTATTATTGTATGCAGGTCCATGTTCTGGGACCAAGGATGGTTTATACTGTTTGAAAAAATTGTAACAATTTTTCAATAAAAATTTATTGATTTAAAGAAATTTCCTTATTTTTGAAAGAAAGGCACAGTTTTTTTCAATGAAGATAACATTAAATTGATCAAAAATACACTCTATACATTGTTAATGTGCTAAATAACTATTCTGATTGCAGATGCTGCGGGACTACCGGTAGAGGAAGTGGGTTTGTACCCGTGCAGTAGCACAGGATACCCTGTCTGGCTAATCAAGGATCCTGTGGTGCGATGATGTGTGTCACTAGAAGATGGTCTTTTGGCTTGTTCCTCCTCAAATGACACGGGACTATCCTTTAGGTGTTTCCTGCTGACTGCAATCTGATACAAGGGGTTGGTATTATACATCAATAGTCGTTGGTGTCATCAGGACCATGTTACAGTTGAGGAGTGTTGTTGTTGTCCTAATATTGAGGCCTCGGTTGTTGGATTGCGCCCGTACTATATGCAGAGGGAGTTTTACAGTAGTCATAGTGGTGATAGTGTACATTCCACCATCTGCAGATCCAAATATTGCTTGAGGAGTTGTAGGGAAGATTATAGGATAAAATTAAGATGAGAAACCCCAATTCGCTGCTGCTTTTCACTGGGGATTTTAATCATGTCATGGAAACTAAGAGTCTCCCGAAGTTTAATCAGTACGTATCCTATGAAATCTTGGATTTATTTTTTGCCAATGTTAAAGATGCTTATACTGCTAGTGCTATGCCGCCATTGGGGCGCTCAGAATATAACTTGGTATTTCTAAAACCATGGTATTACCCTGTAGCCCGTAAGCAGGTGATAGTAACCATAAATGTAAGACGCTGGACAAGGGAAAAGGAGGATGCATTGCAAGCTTGTTTTGATATTACTGACTGGAAAAGTCTTAGGGGTATCAAGCGGGGAGGGTATCGATGTAATTGTTGGTTGTGTGACAGACTACATCAATTTCTGCACAGAAGTAATTGTACCAAGTGGCATAACTACTGCTGTAGCAGCCGACACGGGCCCCGCTCCAAGCTCGGTGGTGCCGCTAGCAACCGTCATGGCTGCTATAGCGGCAGCGATGCCACTGCCCGCGCCGCCCGGTCCCTAAAATTTAGGGGCCCCCTCATTCCCGGTGGCAGTGTCGGACTGGAGTACATTGGGCCCACCAGAGGAAGTAATTATTTGGGCCCAACCGTCAGTTATATAGAAATAATACGACCACTCTTAATTGTGTAGTAAAACGAACGTGTGTAGTAAACCACAGATCAATATTACCACCATACAGTGACCATATAGTGGTAGACACCAGTCCTACACAAGTGCTCTGTAGACCATATAACTTAAAGGAGTTTTTCCCATCTTAGACATTTATGGCATATCCTTTAATACAATACAGTGAAATCCAGTGACGTGTTCTCAGATTGGAGTCGCTCACTTTTCCTTTTCTTCTTCATCCGGCCCGGATTGCCCTGACGACTTCTCCCAAATACAAATCGCCTTTGCAGAATTTAAAACACAAAGATCTTTGGCTTCTCACTTCTGTAACACGTCCCCGCACTCTACAAAACCCTCACCGTCTATAGTGCCCCGGATTAAAATAATGCCCCCTCGGTGCCACACACTTTAATAGTACCACTTTTAGGCCCCACAATAATAATAATGCCACACACAGCCCCCAGTAGTTAGTGCCACACACAGCCCCCTCTTGTAGATAGTGCCACACACAGCCCCCCTCTTGTAGATAGCGCCACACACAGCCCCTTCTCTTGCAGATAGGGCCACACACAGCACCTCTTGTAGAGTGCCACACACAGCCCCGCCTCTTGTAGATAGTGCCACACACAGCCCCCCTCTTGTAGATAGTGCCACACAGGCCCCTTATATAGTACCACACAGCCTTCCTAGTAGATAGTGCCAAACAGCCACCCTAGTAGATAGTACCACACAGTCCTCACCCCTGTATAGTGCTACACAGCCCCCCTAGTAGATAGCGCCACATAACCCCCCTAGTAGATAGCACCACACAGCGCTCCCCCTGTATAGTGCCACACAGCCCCCCTATTAGATAGAGCCACACAGCCCTCCCACTGTATAGTGCCACACAGCCCTCCCCCTGTATAGTGCCACACAGACCTCCCCCTGTATAGATAGCACCACACAGCCCCCTAGTAGGTAGGCACTTACAGCCCCCTAGTAGATAGCATCACACAACGCTCCCCTGTATAGTGCCACATAGCCCACCTAGTATATAGTGCCACACAGCTCTCCCCCTGTATAGTGCCACACAAGGCCGAAATTAGGTTGGCTGGCGCCCTGTGCGGGACTCTCTATTGCTGCCCCTACACAAACCAAAAATTAACCACATATATAGACACGCACATACTGGAACATATATACTGTACATAAACAAAGACAGATATTTAGACATACAGGCAAATATATTCACACATTCTGGAATATATACATACATACATACATACATACATACAGGTAAATATATAGATGTACAGACATACACACACACACACACACACACACGCACACACATTCCAGCAGATAAATACACAGTAAGGAACATATACAAGTACATAAAAGGCATGTGCATACAAGCGCAAAGACACATTCACATACAGACCCATGTATACCCACACAGGCACATATATACACAGTACAGATAATGTAGAGGATGTTACCTGCAGTCCTATGTAACACCACATATAACACAGTGATAACTCTCTGAGTACAGAAAATGTAGATGATGTTACCTGCAGTCCTATGTAACACCACAGATAACACAGAGTGATAACTCTCTGAGTACTGATAATGTAGTAGATGTTACCTGCAGTCCTATGTAACACCACAGAAAACACTGTGATAACTCTCTGAGTACAGATAATGTCATAGATGATAACTATACCGAGAGGCACATATAAACACACACAGAGGCATATATGTTTATGTTCGAAAGTTTAGGGTCACTTAGAAATTTCCTTATTTTAAGTGACCCTAAACTTTCGAACGGTAGTGTATATATACCGTGCTGCCCCTTATATACTCTGCTGTCTCTTATATACAGTGTTTCCCCTATATACCCTGCTGTCGCTTATATACAGGGCTGCTCTTTATATAACCTGCTGGCCCTTATATACTCTGCTGGCCCTTATATACTCTGCTGCCCCTTATATACCCTGCTGGTCCTTATATACTCTGCTGTCCCTTATATACCCTGCTGCCCCTTATATACTCTGCCGCCCCTTAAATACCCTGCTGTCCCTTATATACCATGCTGCCCCTTATATACTCTGCTGCCTTTAAGGGAAACACCACATTTTCATACATGGTAATCTATAAAACTTTAAGCAATCCATGGCAAATAATTAATGGAAAAAATATTCCTAAAGTATATTTCCAGTTTGGAACTGCACTGCATAATACCTATATATATATATATATATATATATATATATATATATATATATATATATATATATATATATATATAAAGAGAAACGCAGCACAATAATAAGCATTGGGGCGTGTGCCAAGTCTCTGGACCTCAGTCTCCAATCCTAAACTTGTATCATTGCTGCTAGAATGGCAATTGCCAAGTCCTGGAAATCAACTATTTCCCCTTCTTTATCGGAAATGATAGGCAGGGTAAATGTAGCATGTCACCATGAATCCATGCTTTTACAATCTCCCTCTGGTTATGCCAAGAATTCACGTTAGTGGGAGCTTTGGGTAAATTCGAAGTATTACACTTAAGTGAAGAAATGTATCTGGTAACATGACATAATTAGAATTAACATTGGTTTGAAAATGGCATAGCAAAGTTGTTTTTTGTTTATGATTATGTATATCCTTCAATGACATATCACATGTATGTATTATTGTATGCAGGTCCATGTTCTGGGACCAAGGATGGTTTATACTGTTTGAAAAAATTGTAACAATTTTTCAATAAAAATTTATTGATTTAAAGAAATTTCCTTATTTTTGAAAGAAAGGCACAGTTTTTTTCAATGAAGATAACATTAAATTGATCAAAAATACACTCTATACATTGTTAATGTGCTAAATAACTATTCTAGCTGCAAACGTCTAGTTTTTAATGCAATATCTACATAGGTGTATAGAGGCCCATTTCCAGCAACCATCACTCCAGTGTTCTAATGGTACATTGTGTTTGCTAACTGTGTTAGATGGCTAATGGATGATTAGAAAACACTTGAAAACCCTTGTGCAATTATGTTAGCACCGCTGTAAACAGTTTTGCTGTTTAGAGGAGCTATAAAACTGACCTTCCTTTGAGCTAGTTGACAATCTGGAGCATTACATTTGTGGGTTCGATTAAACTCTCAAAATGGCTAGAAAAAGAGAGCTTTCATGTGAAACTTGACAGTCTATTCTTGTTCTTAGAAATGAAGGCTATTCCATTCGAGAAATTGCCAAGAAACTGAAGATTTCCTACAACGGTGTGTACTACTCCCTTCAGAGGACAGAACACACGGGCTCTAACCAGAGTAGAAAGAGAAGTGGGAGGCCCCGCTGCACAACTGAGCAACAAGACAGGTACATTAGAGTCTCTAGTTTGAGAAATAGACGCCTCACAGGTCCTCAACTGGCAGCTTCATTAAATAGTACCCGCAAGACGCCAGTGTCAACGTCTACAGTGATGAGGCGACTCCGGGATGCTGGCCTTCAGAGTGGCAAAGAAAAAGCCACATCTTAGACTGGCTAATAAAAGGAAAAGATTAATATGGGCAAAAGCACACAGATATTGGACAGAGGAAGATTGGAACAAAGTGTTATGGACAGACGAATCGAAGTTTGAGGTGTTTGGATCACACAGAAGAATATTTGTGAGACGCAGAACAACTGAAAAGATGCTGGAAGAGTGCCTGACGCCATCTGTCAAGCATGGTGGAGGTATTGTGATGGTCTGGGGTTGCTTTGGTGCTGGTAAAGTGGGACATTTGTACAAGGTAAAAGGGATTTTGAATAAGGAAGGCTATCACTCCATTTTGCAACGCCATGCCATACCCTGTGGACAGCGCTTGATTCGGGCCAATTTCATCCTACAACAGGACAATGACCCAAATAAAAATCATTATTTCTAACCTTGTCAATGTCTTGACTATATTTTCTAGTCATTTTACAACTCATTTGATAAATATAAGTGTGAGTTTTCATGGAAAACACAAAATTGTCTGTGTGACCCCAAATTTTTGAACGGTAGTGTATGTAATATATATATATATATATATATATATATATATATATATATATATATATATACACACACACAATGCAGTGCAGTTCCAAACTGGAGATACACTTAAAGAATATTTTTTTCATTAATTAATTGACATGAATTGGTTAAAGTTTTATAGATTACCATGTATGAAAATGAGGTGTTTCCCTTGGCAGCAGGGTATATAAGGGGCAGCAGGGTATATAAGGGGCAGCAGAGTATATAAGGGGCAGCAGGGTACATAAGAAGAAGCAGGGTTTATAAGGGGTAGCAGAGTATATAAGGGACATCAGAGTATATAAGGGGCAGCAGGATATATAAGGGGCAGTAGAGTATATAAGGGGCAGCAGGGTATATAAGGGGCAGCAGATTATATAAGGGCCAGCAGGGTATATAAGGGGCAGCAGAGTATATAAGGACCAGCAGGTTCTATAAGGAGAAGTAGGGTTTATAAGGGGCAGCAGGGTATATAAGGGGCAACACTGTATATAAGATACAGCAGAGTATATAAGGGGCAGCAGGGTATATAGGGGCAACACTGTATATAAGAGACAGCAGAGTATATAAGGGCCAGTAGGGTATATAAGGGTCAGAAGAGTATAGAGGGGCAGCAGAGTATATAGGGGCAGCAGGGTATATAGTGGCAGCAAGGTATATAAGGGGCAGCAAGGTATATAAGGGGCCGCAGGGTATATAAAGGGCAGTAGGGTATATAGGAGGCTGCAGGGTATATAGGGGCAGCAGCATATATAGGGACATCAGGGTATATAGGGGCAATATACACAAGGGTTGCAACTAGAAGAAAAAGGGAATACAAACCGGCGGCACCATAGGTCATTACCTACATAGGAGAAGAATAGATGATGTGGTGATAAATATGCTCACATGGTGATGTCATGCTAGGAGCACGACACCCCTGAAGATATAGATTTTGAGTTTGTAGTAGGACATCAGAGAACTGCAAGCTACGGGTTGTACCGGAAACCCAAAAATTTGACCGGTTCTAGGTAGGATGGTGGGATTGTGAGAATGACACCTTGGGTAGGTGAAAAAACTCAAAAAACAACCCTTGAAGTGGCGCTGGTCCCTTGGAATGTAATCCACTGTTAGTTGCTAGTGTCGCATAATGAGGAAGCAGACACTGTGTAGGTCAATAAGTCTTTAATGGATACAGGCGACGTGTTTCGAAGCTGAACCGGCTCCTTCCTCAGTATCAGAAAATAAAGAAAGGGTAAAAGGCAGTGCAGGTATTTGTGCTTAAAAAAAACGGGAAAACAAATTGTCAAAGGCAAAGGTCAAAGGACACCTGCCACATAAAACATTAAGTAATGTACAAAATAAATGTGATGATGGAGAAATAAGATTGTTAACAGTATATTATGGACATAAAAACGTTAAAAAGGTACTTATAATAATATCAGGTGATTCTGTAACATAATACTGAAGGGCATAAGGATGCGTCCAACGTATTGGGCTCTGCAAATGCAACTAATTAGAGTAGCAAGTAAGCCTATGTTTGAGTGTGAATGTTTCACACGTGTTCTTACAAGTGAAGGATTTGTACCTGTGTTGGATGCTAGAGCAACAGAGGCAACGTGTTTTCTCACAGCGGTAGCTCCCCAAAGTTGATATGGGGGCTTTTTTGTTGTTGTTGCCCAATGTTTGACTCGGCTGCGGCCCAGTAAACTTTTAAGGGTATGTTCACAGGATTAACAAAATACGTCTGAAAATACGGAGCTGTTTTCAAGGGAAAACAGCTCCTGATTTTCAGACGTTTTTTGAGCAACTCGCATTTTTCGCTGTGTTTTTCGCTGCGTTTTCGCTGCATTTTTTTACGCCCGTTTTTGGAGCTGTTTTCAATAGAGTCTATGAGAAAACGGCTCCAAAAACGTCCCAAGAAGTGTCCTGCACTTCTTTTGACGAGCCGTCTTTTTTACGCGCCGTCTTTTGACAGCGACGCGTAAAATGACAGGTTGTCGGCACAGTACATCGTAAAACCGATTGAAAGTAATGGGCAGATGTTTGTCGGCGTAATGGAGCCGTTTTTTCAGATGTCATTCGAGGCGTAAAACGCTCGAATTACGTCTGAAGCTTGGTCGTGTGAACATACCCTTAGGGTTTGAGCTCTACGGTAAGTACAAATTCGTTTATTTTGTAGGAGAGATTTTAAAAAAAGGTCATGAGTTAATACATGCCACTGTTTGGTTAGAATCTCTTTGATTTTTCCAAATTTATTGTTATATGTGGTGATGAAGTTGAATTTGTTTGGATTAAAATCACCTGTGGATGATGATTTATTTGATGATGCTAAACAGTCTGTTTGTTTACATTTTTTTGTTCTCTGGTATGCATCAGTGAGCAGGTGATTTGGGTATCCCTTTTGCTTGAATCTTTCCTGTAAAATGGTGGCTTGTTGGTAAAAATCATTGTCTTGGATACAGTTTTTCCGCACTCGTTTGTATTGGCCGTAGGGGATATTTTGAAGCCATTTTTTATAATGCCCACTAGAAAAGTCCAAATAACTATTTGTATCTACCTTTTTAAAAAAATGTGTGGGTGATGATTTAGGAATGAGTATGGGAGATTGTAAGATCAAGAAAGTCTATTTAATTCAAGTTAATATTGCTCGTAAAGGTTAGGCTCCAAGTATTTGTGTTAAGAATAGTAGTAAAATTGGTAACTGAAATCACATCTCCTCGTCAAATGAAAAACAGATCATCTATGTTTCTTCGATAAAATAATATATGGTATTTAAAATTGGAATTATTCCAAATGTGGGAATCTTCAAATATGCCCATAAAAAGATTAGCATAGCTTGGTGCCACCCTCGTGCCCATGGCTGTACCCCTCTGTTGGTGGAAGACCACATTTTTAAAAGTGAATACATTATTTTTTTTAAATAAAGTCCATCCCTTGAAGGATGAAGGAGATTTGTTCTTTCTTTTTAGTATTATACCTATCCAGGATGGTCATGAGGCTGTCTAGACCCAAATCATGCTGTATAAAGCTGTTAAGTCTAGGGTAAGTAGTAGGAGGTCATTAGACCATGGAATATTTTGCAGGTCTGTGGAATCTTTTAGGTAACTGGGGAATCTAGATATTGTGTGTGTTCATATATACAGATATATTCCCACTGTATATTTCTGGCACCACCACTGTTGTTACTATTATTGTTATTTCTATCAACGTTACCAGCCTGTGTTTTTAGCGTTTTCAAAAATATTATGTTTACCTACAACTCACCCAAGTACAATATTGCTAATGCTTGTAATACATTTTCCATATATTCTCACAACTCTACTCCATGCATACTAAAGAGGTTGACGGACCCTCTTTAAATCGTTATTTCATGTCTAATCTCATCATTTTTTCACTCTCAATTGTCATTGCGTACAGCTTAGCAACGGTCGGTTGGGACGCTCCACTCCCAACCAATGAGCGCATAGTCCCAGCTCATTCACTAGATACTCCAGCCGCTTAGTTGCCAGATCGTATCTAGCTGTTCACACTAAGAAATACAAACTTTCAGCCTCCTCTACATTTCCCTCCCTGTCCATATCTAATTTCATTTCTCCTGACCCAATCTATTTGTTACGTGACCCTGTCATCCAGCAGGTCCGCTCACCAACTGTGCCGAAGGAACGGCATATTTTTGCCCTTCGGTATTACGTTATAGAATCACCAGATATTATTATATGTACAATTTTAACGTTTTTATGTCCATAATATACTGTTATCAACCTTATTTCTCCATCATCACATTTATTTTGTACATTACTTAATGTTTTATGTGACAGGTGCCCTTTGACCTTTGCCTTTGACAATTTGTTTTCCCGTTTTTTTTTAAGCATAAATACCTGCACTGCTTTTTACCCTTTCTTTATTTTCTGATACTGCCTGAGGAAGGAGCCGGTTCAGCTTCGAAACGCGTCGTCTGTATCCATTATATACTTATTGACCTACACAGTGTCTGCTCATTATGTGAAACTAGCAACTAACAGTGGATTACATTCCAAGGGACCAGCGCCGCTTCAAGGGTTGTTTTTTGAGTTTTTTCACCTACCCAAGGTGTCATTCTCACAATCCCATCATCCTACTATACACAAGGGGGGAGCTGTGTGGCACTATATACAAGGGACTGTGTGGCACTACTAAGGGGGGCTGTGTGGCACTATTTACAAAGGGGAGGACTGTGGCCCTATCTACAGGGGGCAGTGTGTGGCACAATCTACAGGGGTCTGTGTGTGGCACTAGCTACTAAGGGGGGGCTGTGTGGAACTATATACAGGGGGAGCTGTATGGTGCTATATACAGGGGGGCTTCATGATGATATCTACAGAAGGGGGCTGTATGGCATTATCCACAAGGGGGAGGTGGGGGCACTATTTACAAGTGGGGTGTGACACCGTCTACAAGGGGGGCTGTATAGCAATGTCTAAAAGGGACTGTATGGCAAAATCTACAGGGGGCACAATCTTTAATGGGGGATGCATGTGGCACCTAGGGGGGCCCAGTCTAAAGTTTGCCATGGGGCCCAGTCTTTCCTAGTTACCCCCCTGATTGTACCTATGGAGAAGGTGAAATATTATCATAATAATCTCTGGATCACCAAGGACCTGAAGGGCCTGAAGGAACTGTTAAATAGGAAAACGGAGGCTTTTAGATATAGGGACATGATAAGAAGTGTGCAGAAAGAATTGAGGGTAACGTTTAGGGAGAGTAAGGAAGTATACAGAGGGGAGCTGGAAAGTAAACTTGCTCAAAACAAAGCTAGGAAGGCATGGTCTGGTCTTTCAAAAGATCACTGACTTTAAAAGAAGACAGGAGTGTGTTGATGGTTAACTAGCCAGAACAAACAAATTCAATATGTATTTCAACAGGTTTTGTGATTTGACTATAGGGAATCAAGGGAGGAAAACAGGTAATGAACTAAGTCTCGAAAGCGAAGGGGAGGAAGGGAGTCCATTTCAGGTTAGCATGGAGTTACATTCTTTTAATATCTGTAATAAGATGCTGGCAATATTCTATGATTGTGGTTGTTAGCACTATTTTTATGGGGCTATTTGCCGGAGGAATAATATTAACAAGGCAGACACAAATAAGTTGGAGAAACTAATTAAAAAGCCAGGGCAGGATGTGTGGTGTAAATTTGCTGCTTTTAATGATGTTGTAGAATTACGGACGCTATCTAGGTTCAAGGCAATATTAGGAATCCATTAAGGGAAGTGGTAAAGTTACACCATAGTACCTTTAGCCACAGATTTGGTCAGTTGAGATGCATGAGGAAGCGCTATGTCACATTGGGTGCGTGGACCCCCTAGGCCGTACCCCCTTAATGGTATGGCGGCTGGCCAACAGGACACAAAGTCTGTAGTTCGTATAGGTGTACCTGTGGTAGCTTCAGACAGTAGAAAGGCATGCTCAGATGGGACTTAGGCAGCAGGCAGACACCAGGTGTGGTGTAGCAGGACAGGCGTAGTACTCAGCGCAGCACGACTCCAATTAAATACGGCACATGAACCAGGATAGCACGGGATACAGGTTACAGGTAGCAGGAACGGGAACACTTGGAACTGGAAGACACTTAGGAAACCATTTGCAGAGACAAACTAGGGTAACGACAACAATGCTCAGGCAATGCAGGAAGGGGCAGAGCCCTTCTGATAGTCCAGGGTGCTCATGGGCTATTTTGGCCTTTAATTCAGGTGCGTGCTCTGGCCCTTTAAGAGCGGGCACGAGTGTGCACGCGCATCTTACGGGACACAGCAGAACGAAACGTAAGTGAGTGCTGGCATCTCCTGAAGAGGAGACAGGGACCAGCGCTCACTGATCCATGGCTGCGGCCGTCAGGAGGTAAGCAAACCTGGCGGCCCGCGGCCATGGGCATGACACGCTATAGCCATTATTTTCTGCCATCTGCTATAGGACTTTACAATAAATCACTGGCAAGGGGAGATGGACGTGGATTCTGTTAATGATGAGGAGGTAGACTATGTAGAAGAGTTAGTGATCAGACGTGGGTTACTTTTTGATGAGGAGGTAGATTTCTCACCAGATAATTTATAGAAACTTTATGCTTATATAGTTATGTTTTAAAGTGTATTATTGTTTGTAAGTTCTTTTATGTGATGCTGAAACACAATAATTCCCCACTGGTGATGAATAAAGTGTTTTTATTCCATTCTATTTTATCATGCGTTTTAGGTTTCCGGAGAACCCGAGATACAGCAATCAATTTGGTGGATTGATCTGCCTTATTATTTCACTGGACCAAGGCAACATCCCTTTCTGGTGTGCTGTAATTTTTTTTGATGTACGACTCTCCAAGATTTTTCTGGCTGTCCACAAACACTCATCTCTTCCAAGTATCCAGATGGAGTGTAAGTGATCGGATTACATATGAGCTTTTGCTATATATTGTACGATTCCCTGGTTGCTAAAGGTTAAGAGCAACTTAAATGGTCTCCAGTTCAGCCCGTTATGCTGACATGTGATGCGGTAGCCTAACAAGACTCTGGGTACCTGTGGACTCATTCAGAACCACAAACCCTGTCACGTACTATAGGTCTCATTTTGAAAAAAATCAACAGCCATCAACAAAGATTATTTTCTCACATAAATGTGTCATTGTCATGAACAGTTCTATGGCAGTGGTCTGCGTTGGTTGTCCACAGTCATTTTCAGTCCCTGTCGTATTCAACAACTGTGACAGAACATACTTTGCCTCGTGTTTCACTGTCAGAGTCCAATCAATCAGGTCCATTACCTACCTCCCAAATCTCTGTTGAGGGACTCCAGGGAGTGTATTCCTGAGAAAAAGGATTCAATAGAAAGTGTGGAGTCTGCACAGTGAGGAGCCTAAAACCTAAAAATGCTAATTTATCTTGAGCGCATAGTGTATGGCTGCCAGTTATTTGGCACACTCACCAAATCGTCTTTCAACTGGTGAAAGAAGCCTGGAGCACTATGCGAGGGGTATATTCTCGAAGCCTATAAGTTGTAGCAAGACCGCCAAGATAGGGTCTATACCACCATGAGCCTGATGGCCATTTCTCCTTCAGGGTGAGGGATGACTAGGACTAGGGCGGAGGAGAGGTCTTTTTTCAGAGTAGAAAATGCCTCTTTCTGTAATTCCGGCCAGTCCTTCAGAGAAGGTTCTTCCCCTCTGAGAAGTTCATAGCGGCAAAATAAACTCAGTCATAAAATTAACTACACCTATTTCACCATGGCTTTCACATGGGCAGCCATGATGCTCTTTGCTCCATAGGAGATCTGGACACCAAAAAAAAAATACCATCTGTCCTAGCCAGGTTTGCCTTGTGAGGGTTCAGTTTGAGCCCAGCCTAAATCAGGAGTCCCAATAGTTCCCTCAACAGAAAGTGTCCCTCCATAGTTTCTGTATGAAGGAGAAAGTCGTGTACATATTGCAGACTTTACGTCTGTGAAAACATCCGCTAGTGCCTGGTAAAAATATGCAGTGTTGAGGAACCCCTTTCTGTTATCTCAATTAAGAAGAACCCGTTTGCAACATCAATGGTCGAGAATACACAACTTATTTTGATTATCCTTGCCATTATATCAGGAGTCTACGCAACCATGGGTGCAGACATTGGGGTGTACTTGTTAAGGACACAATGTTCTATCGTTAGCCTGGTGTCCTTTTTTTCCACTGACCATAAAGTGTTATTGCATTTTGAATTATCCTCCACGACCACGCTCTTTGTCTCCATGTCCTGGACCGTATCCAATATTGACTTTGTCGCCTTGGGTGTAAAAACGGTATTGTCATTGAGGTGGTGGGTCTGACCTACGCCAACCATTTCTTAAAATTATTGCCCTGAACCCAGAGATATGGATACTCATACATTTGTGTTCGTTGTAATCCAAATTGCAGGCTGGGGTAGTCATAGACAATGCCGTTGTATGACACATACCTTTGATTCTCTAGGGCCCCTCCACAGGGTTATGTATTTGGCAATCGGAATTACAGTTTCATCTATCCCCTCACCCACCTTGTTGGTGATCAAATCTGATCAAAACACATTGAGGGCTGCGGAGCTGTAAATCACCTAAAAAAACATTATTATGGCAGTTCTTCTCTGGGTAGGTACGATTTGTGCATACCAATTGTGGTCAACTCCTCCTCATTTGTCTATATTGCAAACACAGGAATCATCATATGCTATCTGTCTTTTCCAATGGTGGAGCTGTGGGGTACACAGACGTGTATGTCCACATTCATCTTGCTATCTAACATTGACATTACCACCCTCCCTAATCTTCATGGACTTCTAACTGCACAGTACAGTTTATCCTGTCTATACTGCTCAATAATCATGACTGTATCAATGAGCAATGGCTCCCTTACTGCACTCAGCTAGATTGCAGTGTCGAGTTATGGACATTTTTACACAAACATGCAAATCATGCCCTGTGGAAATCCCATACCTTGATCCTTAGTAACCTTCCTATACACATTGCTTCAAACCGACCACAGAGAGACAAAGGCTCATCCTGTATGGAGGGTTTGATCTATGTAAGGATCTCTGGAGTAATGTCCCAATGTCCTGTTGCCAATCATACGAGTATTGAAAGGCGATCTTCCTCATCTAATTGGCCATTCTTGGGGTACGTTTTCCCCGTCGCTTGATACCATTGGTTGAGGTGTGTAGGCAACTATAAACAAAACAATTCCATGTGATTTTCCGGGGCCAAAGAATATTTCCTGCAATGGCCCTCAAATATATTGCATGGCGTGAACAGATCCACACTTGTATCATACTTTGGGATCTCTTTGCAGATCCTCAACAAGAAGTTTATCCTTTTCATGTTATTATTGTGAGGATAAAATTCTGCTGACCTTGCAAGATGAATTTGCGGATTGGAAGCAGTATGTAAAGTTTCCCATCCACTACCCCATCCCAAGTTGAGTCCTGTCCATGAAAGCAACTGTTAAGTCTACTCTTCACAGGTTTTAGAGAGAAAATTAATGCATGCTCCACCTGTACCCTAGTATTTGAACCCGGATTATTGGATCTGCGGTCCTCAGAATACATGGACGCTGCTGCTCCTGTCTCCCCCTCTGCCTTTTCTGAAACGCAGAAGTGTTTAGTAGGCAAGGGTACTATGCCAATAGTACTAGGCCAACAGCTCTGTGATTGCTGCACATTCGCAATGGTTTGTGACTTTGCAGCCCGATCCCCTTTGAGGGGTCTCTATCATTGCATCCATGGATGCAGTCTTGTTCTTGAACTGATTTATCGCACTGTGCAATCTGAGAAGCTCTTTGTCCATGTTGGAAAAAACATTCTCTTTCTCCAAGGGCATATAATCCAACACACAAATCTCTTTGCCTCTCTCGATTGTACACTGGGCTGCTTCTTACAGCTGAGTTTCCAGCATGTACACCTGCTTGATGTTCTCGACACAACAATGGTAATGGAAGTTGGCAGTCGCTACTTCACCTGCATTTCTTGTGCCAGCAGTTGTCTTATGACTTCCAAATGGCATCCTCAAAAGTGTACACTAACTTTTGCTTTCGTTTGGAGGCTTTGTTAAAAACACTCCTTTTGCTAATACACAGATTATTGTGTGCATAAGCCTGGTCCAGTAAAGCGGACCACAGGATTTCTGCTGACTTGTATGTAGTGGGGGGGTACAGGATTAAATGTGCTACGGCATATATAAAAAGCGTTAATACAATACCCTAGCGAAAAATATTATCAGCTTCTATCACTACCTCAATGTAATAGGGTCGCTAGCGTTATGCCTAGTTTCCCTTGGATACTAGCTTTCTATTACCTTACTGAGTGTGTGTATGTGGTGATTTATGACACAATGATAGTAAACAAAACTTTTGGTTATTGGCACTACTCCCACTAGATATAAAACACAGTACGTTACATAAATATATAAACACAGTATAATATCAGTACACATCAATACATATAAGAACTATCAATATGTACTATGAATGGGTACACTGTATGTGGCACAATTCATTAAACAATCCCAGTACAATAACTTACTGTACTATTATCCACCCACGTATATATATTTGTACGTATGTACATCCCAACACATATACAACACAATACACACACTTTCTCCCACCTGGCTCTAACTGTCCTTTTAATTAAGGGGTTACATGAGTACACAATAAGGGGCTGTAGGACGTATGAGAGGGGAGTTGCAATAGGATAAGGGTAAGGGGTGTGGGATATGGGGTGAGTGCTAAGTTATAGGAAAGCCTAGAGGGTCCGGCTATGGGATAGCAGCTATAGGGATGAGCTGCTGTAAAAGAGGGTTAATGCTAGCAGCCTTGTTGCTGCTTCTGTTGCGGGGTTAGGGTTGATAGCATGGGGTAGTGCAGGGTAGGCATAGCCAGAGTAACTCATTGTCTAGGGGGGGTGAGGGGTTAATACAGCTACAGTGGATACAGTCAGGGTAGGAGAGGGTTAAATGTAGTGGTCTAGGGCATAAGGATGACACAAGGAGCATGACGGCGGAGGCGATGATAGATTGTGTGCGTAAGTTTGCCGGCGGTCTGCTTATGGAGCTGTGGGTGAGAAGCTCAACATTGGTGGAGTGGAGCTCAACTAAAGAGCGCACCAGAGCTGAGCTATTTAAACCCAGTGGGTGCGCTCGCTCTTGCCTGGCACGGTCACACCACATAATTCCATATGTGTTCCTTCATAGTATTCATGTCTTCAATAAGAATCTAAAAAGTAGAAAATAAAAAAATAAAAATAAAACCATGGAATGAAAAGGTGTGTCCAAAGTTCTATCAAAACACTTCCCTTTACACATTTAGAGGTTTAGAGGTCTGATTCATATGGAATTAGAAAGAAAAAAATTGTGCCTACTCAGGGATTCTGTGTGACGCTGTGGAGGCTTTCAACTTTTATACAACTGAAGATCATATATTGTTCTGTTAAATAAAAAAACAAAAAACAAACTCTGAATGAAATCTGAGGCATACAGAGGTACAGTAAGACCTCATGCCTCTCTATAGGTGCTTTGTAACTTCTCCATACAAAGCAGAGCCGAAGGCCATTGGTATTTATATTGAGATAATTTGCTGAAAATAGAACCACTGAACAGGTATTAACCAGAATTGTAATATTCCATATACAGAACACCACATGCTGCTATAACATGTTGCCTATCCATACCCTTTGAAAGATTTTCAACTTTAAGAAGAAAAAAGGCAGTTAACCTACTTAATAATTTGCATATTTCCAATTACTTTTTAAAAGCATTTTCCTTTTTTTGCAGTAAGGAATTAGCTACGATGAAACTAATTTGTGTTTGACCCAATTTAGCAATAGAAAGAGAACTTTCTTTTGATCCTCATCTGGAGTATTAACTATAACCGAACAACAATTATTCTCCAGCTGAATAAGTAACAACTTGGATCTATAGAGTACAGCATGTTTTATACTTTGTCTAATTTAAATACTATCTGGCCCGAGAATGCATTTGTGAGGTCAGGCATAGCTGGTGATGAGGTAGGAATCGCAGCTGGGACCTCATGCCTGAAACACCCTGAAATATGGTGGAAAGCCTTACTAGAAGAATAGAGGTTGGTATTGCCACAAAAGATGGCACAACTCCATATTAACACTTATGATTATGGATTGGGATGCCCAACGAGCTCATATAGGTCTGATGGGCAGGTGTCAATATTCATTTGGCCAGACAGTGTGTATGTATTGTATCACACTAGACTTAACTATACAATCACTACTGTAAAGATTAGATTTTACAATACTCGTACTCTCCATTCTAGTTCATCCCAAAAGTGTTTGATGGGGTTGAGGTCAGGTCTCTCTGCGGGCCAATAAACTTCTTCCACACCAAACTCACCCAACCATGTCTTTATGGACCTTGCTTTGTGCACTGGGGCACAGTCATGCTGGAGAAGAAAAGGGCCTTCCCCAAACTGTTCCCAAAAAGTTGGATGCATACTATTGTCTAAAATGTCTTGGTATGTTGAAGTATTAAGATTTTCCCTCTTTGGATCTAAGTCCTAGGCCAACCACTGAAAACAACCGCATAGCATTATCCCTCTTCCACCAAACTTTACAGTTGGCACAATGCAGTCAGGCAGGTAACCTTCTCCTGGCATTTGCCAAACCCAGACTCATCCATCAGACTGCTAGATAGAAAAGGGTGATTCGTCACTCCACAAAACCCATTTCTGCTACAAATGTTTGTAAAGGCAGACTGCATGGCTAGGTGCTTGATTTTATAAACCTGTGGCAATGGCACTTAATGAAACACCTGAATTCAATGATGAAGAGGTGTGTCCCAATACTTTTGTTGATATAGTGTGTATGTATATATATATATATACCTATACACCGCGTTCCAAATTATTATGCAAATGTTATTTTTCGCTGATTTTCCTAAATAGTCGATTCAAATGACATTCAGTATAATCTTCAAGCCATCAACCGTTGGAGTATAATGCAAATTTTATTGAACAAATCTCCTAATAACAGATTTTTTTTAGAAGTAAAAAACTCACTGTTTCAAGTTATGCAGTTCTATTAGTATACTATAGTATATACACACATGCGCTAAATGTAGTGCACTGTATCAAGCCGATCTTTGAGTCTTACTAATCCTTGTGAAAGGGATTTACTTATCTTAGTAGTAATGGCATATTGCTAGGACATGCCATTACTTGCGGTAGTTGTCCGACACCCATTGATCACTAAAATAAAGGGGCTAAGGCTTCTTGCCTGTAGAAGAAACAGTAGAAATGATCCAGCGCTAAGTCCAATTGTAGATTAAAAAGGAAACGATGTTCCCATCTTTATTGGGGTGATGTGAATAAAATAGAAGGGAGACGCAGTCCCAAGAAAAATGCGAGCGGGCAACGGTGCCCTGGCCTACGCGTTTCGAGCAGCTCCTGTGCTCTTTGCCATGATTAAGAGCACAGGAGCTGCTCGAAACGCGTAGGCCAGGGCACCGTTGTCCGCTCGCATTTTTCTTGGGACTGCGTCTCCCTTCTATTTTATTCACATCACCCCAATAAAGATGGGAACATCGTTTCCTTTTTAATCTACAATTGGACTTAGCGCTGGATCATTTCTACTGTTTCTTCTATTATATACCGCCAGCCGTAGCGGGGATCCGAGCAGCGAGTCAGGAGACGCAACGAACTGGTGAGCTGGAGGTTTCCTCCCTTTACTATTGCTTCTTGCCTGTACCTACACAGTGCTTGGTTAGGAGTGGAGCTGTGCCGGTAAAATGTCTGTAGGAGGTGCGATGCTACACATATTGCTGCAGTCCTTCATTCTAGCAATGGGATGGGGTGTCAGTGATTTGTCCTTCAACGATCAGCAAGTAACGGCTTATCCTAGCGATCACTTGGAGCCTGAAGTGGCCCAAAAGGTCCCTTTACCCCATTTGAAGATTCATCTTATAAATGTAGTGCGATACTAACAGATTTTAAATTAGGGGCCAGAAATTTCAAGTTACACCTCTTTGGAAATCCCAGTCATGATGTTTTTGAGATTTCCTCTTATTAAATGTTCCTCCTTAACATGATGTGTATGAGAAAGTCTAGAGATCTAAATCATACATAAAATATTTTCAAATGATTTTATTAACATTCATACTCCTTGCAGGTATAATATCTACTACAAGTACAACCCATTACTTTGAGTAATAAAAACCAGCTTTAAGAAGCAGCACAGGGATTTCAGTGGTGACTTCAAACAACCAAACTGATCCTTATCTTCTTAACTGAAGGAGCGCTACCTGACGGAGGTATAATAAGGCTAATGTCTGTCTGCATGTTCTTATAAAAGAAAACACATGGATGTCTATTACCTCAGTGGGATAATCATGCTGCTTTGTTTTTCAATCCATGAAGTTGTTTCTATTCCTTCAGTTTTTTTATTGACTTTCTGCTGAAGAATCCACGAAACCCAAAGGGTTCGGCCACAGGTTGTAGGTTATCAGGGACATAGTTTAAAAAAAATATGGACTTGCACAAAGTGGCAAACGTTCGGCCGTAATTGCCATACATGCATACTTTCATGCTTTTACGGCTGGCTCAAATTTTTGGCATTCAGAACGATAAGCAGCCAAAAGGGTTCTTAAGTGTGCACAATATTTTATTTTCTAGAGCATCGCTGTAGAAATAAATAAGTGGTAAAACTGCAATTATATTAAATGTTTTCTTACACATGGAGGAGGTAATATAACAAAACTCACCCTTCTGTTTCTGCATTCAAAATGCCGGCACTTGCCTTCTCTTTGTGACTTCACCAATTTACAACGGTCATAATCTGAAGTTCATCTGCAAATTAGACTGTTAGAGGTTGTCTGATTACAGACATAGGTGGGATATCTTCGTAATATGCCACCAATGTCCGATCGGTGGGGGTGTGACCAATGTGACCACTGCCAATTGCAAAAACAAAGTGGCGTTAGCAAAGTGCTGTGCCACTTCATCTCATGAAGTGGTCGCATGTATGACCATTGACTATAATAGGCACAGAACTTTCCTAACATTATTGCATCTTAATATTAGGGGTTGGCTGGGGACTCAGTAGTTGAACCCCTGTCATTTGCACAAGGGTGGCATATCCTACTGATAATCCATTAACGTTTGTGATGAAACAACCCCTTTAACCACTTCATTACCGGAGTGTATACACCCCTTCATTACTAAGCCTATTTTGGCCGCATTCAGATAGCCATAACTTTTTCTTTTTTTTTCATCTACGTAGCTGTATAAGGGGCTTGATTTTTGGATAATGAGTTTTATATTTTAGTGGCAGCAAATTTGGGTACATATACACTATTGATTAACTTTTAGTAATTTTTTTTTTGTATGGCGATGAAAAAAACAGGCATTTTGCCATGTTTTTTTACACCTTTTTACTATGCGGCATTACATGTTGCCTCTATTCTATGGGTCGGTAGTATTAATGTGATACCCAAATTGTTTTTTTTATATTTTACCACTTTTGCATAATAATAGCACATTTCGCATGAAAATAGAACAGTTTTTATGTTGCTGCATTCCAAGAGCCATAACTTTTTGGGTACAAATATTATGCATTATAATATATATATTATATATTAATTAATATTTTTATTTTTTCGAGGAAATGAAAAAAAAATTGCCATTGTTTTTTTTACGTTACCCCCCCCCCCCTTATATACAAATAATATGTTAACTTTATTATACTAGTCGTTAGGATTGCGGGGATACCAAATATGTGTATTTTTTAACACATGGAAAATAAGATCACTTTTATGAAAAAAAAATGGTTTTAATCTTTTTACTTTTTCATTTTTATTAACTTTTTTAAACTTTATTAAACTCTATTGTTTTTGTCTCATTAGACTTCACAATGCGATCTACCGATCACTCTCATAATGCTTTTAAATACTCACTATTCCAAAGGATTATTGACGGTTAGGCTGAGTTCACACAGGGCAGATACGCTGCATAGAAGCATGCAGCGAATCCGCCCTGTGCGACGTAGGGAATTCCAGGCGAAAAAACGCACCAAACTGTGGTGCAGTTTTTCGACCTGGAATGTCCTCTGCAAAAAACTGCAGCACTTAGCTGGCCTGCTAGCAGGCTGGCGACCTGGGACGCCTGTGATTGGCTGCAGCGGCAGTCACATGGGATCAGGGGCGGATTATAATGAGGGCAATCTGGGCATGTACTCAGAGCCCAAGGCTGAAAGGGGGCCCAACTCGCCCCGGCTCTCTCGTTGTTAAAACCGGTGAAGAGAGCCGGAGTGAAGCTGGACCTCTCACCCAATTGTATCCGTGTCTCTAGGACACGGATACAATTAATTACTATTGCGCTGGCGAGACGGGAACCATCAATTCCCGCCTCGCTATTCGGCGCTTTAACAATGACGCGGTTGGTGCGATGATGTCAGGAACGGGGACAAGTTACAATAGTTTTTTTTTTTCTGTGTGCAGCATTGGGGGTGCTATCCACACTGGGCAATATCTACACTCAGCAATATCTACAGGGGGCATTGTGAGTGACTGGCACTATCTACAGAGAGCATTGTGACTGGCATTACCTACAGAGGGCATAGTGACTGGCGCTATCTACAGAGGGCATTGTGACTGCTGCTATCTACAGAGGGCATTGTGACTGCTGCTATCTACAGAGGGCATTGTGACTGGCATCTGCAGAGGGCATTATGACTGGCGCTATCGATAAGGGGCATTGTGACTGGCACTATCTACAAAGGGCATTATGACTGGTGCTATCTACAGGGGGAATTGCAATTGGTGCTAACTACAGGGGGCATTGTGACTGGCGCTATCTACAGGGGGCATTGCGAGTGTGTGGTTTACTTTACAGTGTTTGACACAATTTAATTCATGGTGAC
The DNA here is from genome assembly GCF_050947455.1 of Rhinoderma darwinii. NCBI lineage: Eukaryota > Metazoa > Chordata > Amphibia > Anura > Rhinodermatidae > Rhinoderma > Rhinoderma darwinii. The sequence goes on along the minus strand of NC_134689.1, from coordinate 43,306,565 downwards.
ACAGTATGGTGCTATTATATTCAAGGGCACGGTGTATAATACTATTCTATTCAGGAGCACAGTGTATAGCACTATTTTAATCAGGCACAGTGTATGGTACTATTATATTCAGAGGCACAGTGTATAGTACTATTAAATTCAGGGGCACAATGTATGGTATTATTATATTCAGCGGGACAGTGTGTAGCACCATTATATTAAGGGGCACAGTGTATGATACTATTATATTCAGCGGCATAGAGTCTGGCACCATGAGAATTTTATCTTCGTGTATAGGTGTGGAAGTGAGGAGCCGAAGACATCTGAGCAGCAATCTCTGCAGAAATGGGCTGTGGCCGGGAGAAGTCATCATAGAGGTCTGGATCGGATTGAGAAGAAAAGAGAAAAATAATGAAAAAAATCTGAGGCGTCACCAGTGAGTCATCTCAATGTAAATGTTTATTCTCCCTGTGACTGATCAGTACTGTAGTTAATGTATGATCTGCAACAAGATGGTGGGTGTATCATTATTTTTGTGAAACAACAACTCCCAGCATTTCCTAACCATTGTTCTGACTATAGTGGGAGCTTTTGTTATATGTCGTACAAACTTATATGGTAGGGGAAAACTATCTCTGTACGGTGCTGTATTTGTGCTGTATAGATGTACTAAGCTTTGTTCTGGTGTTGTATATATGCACTGAGCTTGGTTTTGGTGCTGTATATATGTATTGAGTTTGGTTCTGGTGTTGTATTTATGTACAGAGCTTGGTTCTGGGGCTGTATATATGTACTGAGCTTTGTTCTGGTGCTGTACATATGTATTGAGCTTGGTTCTAGTACTATATATATGTACTGAGCTTGGTTCCAGGTGCTGTATATATGCAGTGAGCTTTGTTCTGGTGTTGTAAATATGCACTGAGCTTGTTTCTGGTGTTGTGTTTTTATACTGAGCTTGGTTCTGTCAATGCTTAGTTTACTGTCACAGAGGACCGCCAGATGACATTGCGGCTCCAGCTCTGGATCCAGGCCAAGAAAGTTATAATAATTGTTTTGCTTTTTTATGTGTTATTAATGTTTTTTTTGTGTGTTTTTGTACAGTTTTAGTTGTTGGACTACTTCAGATTCGAGGACTACTCCACTGAAGGTGTTTTTTTTTATTTTCAATAAAATAGTTATGTGTTTTTATTTTTTATTTCAATAAAATATTTTTACTATGTATCATTGTTTTCTTTAACTTTATTACAACTGCCTTAGTAATGGCCGCTGTCTGTAACCTCATCAGCACTAAAAGTGCCTTGGGCAGCATCAACTCTAAATATGGCCCTGGCTATTGACTGTGGCATCTAGGGGCTTATTGGAGTACCATTGCTGTAACAGTACTCCAGGATCTTCCCTGTGGTGATTGCTGTACAGTTGCTCAGTGATGGCAGATAGTTAAAGCAGCCATAGTATATTTACGGTGGCTCACAGTTAACTGCCTACCGCTTCGACGTATGTGGTCACTTTAGTAGTTGGCTAATAGTTTTTTCTGCATTCTGTACTCCTAAAATTAGGGCAAGTAGATTTGTTTCATAATAAAATGAAACTTTAAATTATTGCATTTGCACCCAAAAGTAAAAATATCTTTCAAAATTGGAGTTTAATTTTGTCTGTTTTAACGCAACAAAGATAAGAAATTTATATTTTTAAAATTCACCACTCTCCTTATTAAAAGAAAAAAAAGATGATGCTTTAGGGCAGTTTGATGGGATGAAAAATTGCATTGACGTCACAGCCTTCAGAATAAATTCCTTCAGCAGTTCGATGCATATTGTAGGCCTCTGTGCATCATATAAAACACACAATTCATTAATCTCTGACATATGGCAATTGTAAAGAAAAACGGTTATATTGTAATTTTACAATTGCTATGCTAGTGGGATTTAAGAATTTACTTGCATCGTATGTTCATTAGAAAATGGAATATTAGCAAGTCATGCTCAATACCATCTGCTCAGATAACAGATTGACTTCATAATGAATTTAAAAAAGTGGCCATGTTGCTGAAAAAAGAGAAATAAAGAAACAGGCAAGAACATTTTTTGTAATAAACTTTACTATTACCAACCAAAATTGTGTTTATTGTAGTTTAGTTTTTATTTTTTTATTTTGTGTAGTCTTATTTTATTTTTGATATTTAATTTCTAATTATAATAAATATTTTAATATGCCAACTCAGTCTCATGTTCACAGCTGTGTTCTGGATCTGGCATTGCCATGTGCATAGATATACATACAAACCTACATTATGCTCTAACAGGCAATATGACATGACACCCCTTAGGTCCTTTATTAAGGTCCTAAGCTGCCTGTCCCTGTACATAAATGACAATGATGTCATCACCACGATTCCCTTTGAGACATCAAAGCCCCATTGTTAATACCACTATCAGTATAGATGTGTGAGTATGGGAGTGTGGCCCTAACAAATATTATGGGTGATCACATGGCACAAGGACTGTTCTCACATAGACACTTAGATGTATGTAGATATACACATGTCAAAATGGAAACGTCCTCTCTTGGTAGATATACAGTATGGTGTGGTGTGATAAGGGGTTAATTATTTGTTTTAATTAATTTGTAATATTCATCAGAATGTGGCATTCTACCAGACATGATTGAAGAAACCTCACATTAAAAACAACCCATACAATAAATTAACAACATTACATAAAATAATGGTGGAAACCTTTTTCTTTTTTGTAATTCCCCATTATAAAACGCTAACATGTATATACCCTAAAATGGTGTCTAACAGTTCTTTATATTGTTTGTCAAAATACAGTTACATTAATCACTGTAAAAATAAAAAAGCTATATCTCTCATAATGCGGGAAATGTCCCCAAAAAATTCTGGTCCTTAAGGTACAAATTGTCTGTGTTTTTAAGGGGAAATACAAACATATCACATATCCTCTAGCTAGCAGCATGCTGTGCCTTGAATGCTGATGATAATTTCCTAGGCGAGGGAATAGTCAAAACAAATGAAATGTAAATTTGAAGAAATGTAGTACAGTGGCATTGTCCACATAATAACAGTCTGACAAGGCACAGCTCCAAAAGATAAACCGACACTTTAAAGAGGACCTGTCGGCTCATCTGATACGTCTGCTTTAGTAAATAGTTGTATTCCCCATGAAATAACAAGTGTAGAGCATATTTTCTTTACTGTATGTAGTGCCATTCCTCCTAGAAATTTGTGAATAAATTGACAACTGGGAGTTACCATTTGGGGGTGTGTCCCTACACAGACTGACGGTGTCTATTAAGTGCTGACAAAGAGACTGCGTAGGGACACGCCCCTTTTACAAGGGGAATGGTAACACCCAGTTGTCAATTTAGTTATACATTTCTAAGAAGAATAACAGAGAAACAGCACAAGGCAAAATATGTGTCAGAATTGTTATTTCATGTGGAAAATAAATCAATTTACCTGACATATCTACTTTAGTAAATACTTGTATTACTCAGAAAATAATAATGCTGGAGCACCTTTGTATTATTCCTTTATTATTCCTTCTGGAAATGTGTGATTAAAGTGACAACTGCGTGTAATGGTTCCCCTTGTTATAGGGACATTGTCAGCCCTGATTGGACAGTATCAGAGTGTGTAGTAGCATGACCAGACATGGCATGACAGATATGACAAGATGAATGGTTACACCCAGTTGTCAACTGGGGGTGTGCAAGTATTTACTAAAAACAGACATTAGAGATTTAAATCTCAATTTTACTCCCGATGGTCTGAATCTTTTAACTGCAACAAATAATAAGGGTCATGTAACAAAAGTGCTCAGAAAATGTCACTCTGCTAAAGCTGCCCCAGTCGGCTGTAATGGCTGCATTTAGAAAGTAAAGAGTGAGAAGAAAATGCTCAACCACTAAGAAGCAGGCCAAAGAAGTTCTCAGGAAAGGAGAATTGATTGCTGAAGAATGTGGCGCGTGCAAATTATTTGTCCTGAGTTGCCACAATGACTACTAAGTTCTAGAATGTCTCCAGAAGCATTTGTCAGCACAAGAAATGTTATTTGGAAGCTTCATGGTTGGATTTCCAAGGTTGAGCAGCTGTACACCAGCCTGAAGTCACCATGCACATCAAATGTTGGCTTCAGTAGTGAAAATCACATTGGACTCTAGAGCACTGGAAACACATTCCGTGGAATAAAGCATGAAGCAAATCTGGGTTTTGCAGATGCCATGAGAAAACTTCCTGCTTGAAATAAGAAAATGTTTTAGATATAGTTTTATTACTATTGACAGGTGCACAGCTCCATAGCCCTATTCATGTACAGCTGTTTAAATTTCCAATATTGTGAGAATATGTACATCTAAATAGAAAATAAATTTCATTACAAATTTATATAAAGAGCCATCTTACTACCCAGCATACAATTTAACTATTATGAGATTCAATTGTACATTTATCACCTATAATCTTCATTAAATTAACAGTAATTTGCAGTGAAACAAATTGATAGCCTATCCTAACGCTGTCCATACACATGAGATATCCATAGACGCAGGGCAGAGCTTGCATGTTTATTTCAATAAGGAGGAACACCTTTTGCAGAGTCTTATCTCTTGCGGGAACAAAGGAACAGGCATGTTGAAATCCAACATGCCTGATCCATTATTTCCCCTATATCTGCCATTGACAGAAAGTCAGGCGGCTCCCGTATACTTAAAGATGTTGTCGTACATTAAAATATGACATATTTCTGTTAGATCATGCAAAAGTGAACAATTCTTTAATTGAAATCATTTTCAAAAATTCTCCCGTGTCTAGAAATTGCTGTTACATACTTGTTATGGCGCCCCCTGATGTTATTTTGATTAATTCTCAGAACTTCCACTGAATGTTTCCAGTGCCGGTGAAAAAAAGCCTCTTCTAATGCGCTAATTCCTATTGGCTAGACTGCACAACAGCAGATATCACTTTGGCACCTGTGTAACGAAGGATCCGGGCTATGGGACTGCCCTTCTGGGTACTGGGCACGGCACTGTACTCATTAGGTGGAAGTTCTGAGAGGGAATAAAAATAGAACATTTTTTTGGATGATCGAATAGAGAAAATTTATGACTTTTATCTTATGTGTATGGCCAGCTGGTGATGCACATTGATGGCCTATCCTAAAGCCTCAATATTTTTTCTTTGATAACCCCTTTTACTGAAGTATGAATTGGACTCCAGTATAATTGGAAATATTTTGCAGCTTTATGACTGGTAACAGATTTATGTGTGTGACTCACGTCTCAAATCATTATCAGTATTAGTATATGATATGGTGTTATAAATTTGAACACATAATGGGCCTCATTTTTGAAAACTAGATCAGATCACTGCATTTATTTTTCCAGAGCTGGTGTGAAAATAAAATAAGTCATCCGATTGGTTGCAAAGGTTTTATAAACGAGGCTCATTGTATGTGTGTGTGTGTGTGTGTGTTTATACACACTAAGGCTATGCCAATCAAGTATCCACAGTCTCATGTGATGACGGACTACGGGATCTTCCATGCTAAATAGTATTGACATACAAGAGTTACAATAAATATCCAGGAATCTGCAGACTGACACCCAATTTCCCAATCCTGCACGTCTACCCTTTCACTTCCATGTTCTGTTGAAAGACGGACCAGCCATATAATCAGACTACTACTGGATACAGTTTTGCCAAGCAGAATTTTGCTAAATAAGGACACATTATTCTTCCTGAATATGCCATATGCAGGCTATAAAATAGACCCCATTGTATTATAATTATTATTATTATTATTATTATTATTATTATATATACTAGTATATATATCTTATGCATACAAAAGTAGTCAGCACTACTGAAAAAAATGGGTTTCTTTATTCCCCTGGTGCAACGTTTCGGCTCAAATACAGGAGCCTTTCTCATACATGCTTGAGAAAGGCTCCTGTATTTGAGCCTAAGGGTATGTGCACACGATAGCAGTCATTTACATCTGAAAAGACAGACTGTTTTCAGGAGAAAACAGCTGCCTCGTTTCAGACGTAAATGCTCCTCCTCGCATTTTGCGAGGCTTCTATGACTGCCGTAAATTTTGAGCTGTGCTTCATTGAGTTCAATGAAGAACGGCTCATATTACGTCTGAAAGAAGTGTCCTGCACTTCTTTTGACGAGGCTGTATTTTTACGCGTCGTCGTTTGACAGCTGTCAAATGACGACGCGTAAATGACAGGTCGTCTGCACAGTACGTCGGCAAACCCATTCAAATGAATGGCCAGATGTTTGCCGACGTATTGTAGCCCTATTTTCAGATGTAAAACGAGGCATAATACGCCTCGTTTACGTCTGAAAATAGGTCGTGTGAACCCAGCCTTACTGCAGAAAGGCTCCTGTATTTGAGCTGAAACGTTACACCAGGGGAATAAAGAAACCCATTTTTACACTTTTTATTGGAGTGCTGCCTACTTTTGTATACATAAGGAGTTTATTGGGTTCTTTGGTCGGATCCCTGGGGCGTGCACCTACCCATATTTTTTGCTGGTGCTGCTGGACGGTGGATTGGTATACTAGTATATATATATATATATATATAGTATATATATATCTTTTTTTTTTTTTTTTTTTTTCGTCTTAATTTGAAGTACATAGGAAGTACAATACTGCTGCCAGATCCATTCATAGCATTTCTGGTAATAGCTACATATTTGGCGATATTTTTGTACTGAAGTTTGGCCAGCTGACCCATGTCTAGCTTTTTAACATACTTCTGAGTAATCGTTCCAGCTTAAATTCCAGTAACTTCATAGAGGGGGGTTCGTTCTCTAACAGAGAAGACTGACACATATCAGTTACAATAATATCTTCAATGCTTGGAATGCACTTGTCATATCAAAAGTCTCACTGTGCAGTAACAATACCAAAGAACATACCAAACATGGGGTCAATTTAACTGCTGTAAATAAAAATCATCTGTATGGATACTGATTAGAATTTATGAGTGGGTGAAGACCTACAAACTCTTAGTGATGTCAATGTACAACTATACTCGGCCGAGCACCTTATCATGTTGTAAAATGAATGAGCAGTAATTCATGAATAAGACAAAGTCCTGACTTGGAAATGAGAACTTGCCTTTGCTATTTCAGTTAAAGGGATTTCATGAGATTAGGAAAACACTGTTGCTTTCTTCCAGAAGCAGCGCCACTCTTGGCTATGGCTGTGTATGGTATTTCTACTTACCCATTTCCTTGAATGGAGCTGACCTGAATACCAGACATATACAATGGACAACTAATGGCACCATTTCTGTAAAAACGAAGCCATGTTTTTTGTTATTTCATACAACCTCTTTAAGTGATGCTAGTACTCTCATAATGTCCTACTGACTAAAAGCCTAAGAAATTGAATGGGGTAGTCTGATTTAAATAACCCTTTTAGGTCAGAATCACACACGAGTCTGATGATATTTTTATTGCAGTTTTTGTCTCAGTTGCTTTTAAGCCAAATCTAGAAGTGGATCCAAAAGGAAGAAAGGTATAAAGAAAATACTGATGCATCTCCTTTTTTGTGTCCTCTCCTGTGTTTGGCTAAAAAAACAAAGACAAAAGCTACATTAAAACGGCATCATAACTGTGTGTCTGATCCTGATCTTAAATAGTTACATAGTTAATAAGGTTTAAAAAAGAAACAGGTCCATCAAGTTCAATCTATAATCCTACTACGTTGTTCTAGAGGAGAGCAAAAAAAAAAAAAACCCGTAAGGCGGATGCCAATTTCCTAGCTATGGGAAAATTCCTGGATCACTGTCCCAACTCCAGAATCTAGTACATACAGTGTAGCTTATAATATAACAATTTTCAAAAAAGACATCCAGGCTTTGCTTGAACTTACTCAATGAACTAACCATCAAAACGTCCTGTGGTAAATAATTTTATAGTCTCAACACTCTTACAGTAAAGAATCCCCGTCTAGGATTATGGTGAAACCATTTTACCTCTAGATGCAGAGGGTGCCCCCTTGTCATGGTTGCAGGTCTAGGTATAAACAGATCATTAGAAAGATCTCTGTACTGTCCAACTATATATTTGCATGTTGTAATTAGATCCCATAAGCCGTCTTTTTACTAAACTGATCTGCCCCAATTTTGATAACCTTTCTTGGTACTGCAATCCACCGATTACCTTAATTACCTTGGAGCACTTTTTTGCACCCGTTGTAGTTCAGCCATGTCATTCTCATGCACAGGTGCCCAAAATTGTACACAATATTTCATGTGTGGTCAGACTACTGATTTGTTTAGAGGCTGATTTGTATATGTTCTTGTCATGAGCATCTATGCCTCTTTTGATGCATCCCATTTTATATGCCCTATTAGCATTTAAGTAGCTTACCGGACAGTACTTCAGATCTATTGGGCACCCTGCAATTTTTTATTTTCCCTGCAGTATAACAGTTTGCCCACCACCAATAACAGCTGACCACTAGGGGAGCCCAACAGCAACTACTTCTTTGACTTATAGTAGCTGAAAACCTCCAATAATATGAAGACAGCATGTTCACATTTGGTTGCAGTGTACCAACCATTTGTAGAAATATTTTTTATTAAACTATTGCTTAACATATGTTTGGGAATTATGAGCGGTGCTCCTGCGTGCAGCTGCTAATATTTCTAGGTTTGGATTGGTTCCATATTGGCAACATTTTTTATTTCATAGCCACACCTCAGATACAGTATGTGTTTACATAACAATTTGAGGAAATATATTTTGAAACACTGACATTAAATATGACAGCAGCATGAAAATTTCTCACAAATGAATGATAAACATGCAAGATTTTTTTTAATATAAAATATTATATAAAATGATATAAATGTTTTATTTTTATATATCTAAAAAAAATTATAATATTAGGTCAACAATAAATATATTTAATCCTGGATTTGACAGCAGATTAATTAAGCATTGCTCTTCTTAAGAATTTTACTTTCACAGTAATACCTGGATCCTCCCTACCTACTGAAATAATGAAATCAATAACAAAAATAGCGCTAAATTTGAGTAACAAAAATAATCTAAATTACAAACTTCCAATTCATCCACACTTTTAATAAAGGTGATTTCTAGTTTAATGTAAAAATTGTGCAATTTTCTAATAAACTTTGTGTTACAATCCTTTGACATTTTTAAGACCTCTGCTTGATGTAGGTGAACGGCGATATAAATGTTTACATCCAGTGGCTAAAAACATCCTGATTTTCTATTGCTGACAAAGGTGACTGTTCTGACAGAACTGCATCAAAGAGTGTACAGAAACTTCATGTGTGACTCTGTAGGCCATTTTGAGAGCCGTAAGGTGTACGATGGCACATAGTAATAATCTTGAAATGTTGAGAAATTAAAAAACAAGGGGGCAGAGTTATTAACACTGTCCTAAAGATAGACAGGATAAAACTAGACTAACCAGACAGAAACTGTGCCAAAATTGTCATAATGGCTCATGTGGTATGAAAAATTTGGTGCAACTAGTAAGATACTTTTCTCTTCCATACGTCACCACTTGGCTGCCAAATTCTACTTTAACTTTATTTTATCTGGAACATGTTTTTTTACTCCTCTTAGTCACACCCTTTTTCTAGACATGCTATGTACACCACTTTTCTGAATAAATTTGGGCCAGTATTCTGGAACATTTAATTAGTATATCTCCCCCATTGTGTTTTAAAAAGTTGCAGAACCTCCCAGAACCTCAAGGCATTTTTTATGTCCAAACAATAAATTTTCATATAGAAATTCAGAATAGAAGGGGACCCAATTCAAATCCTTTATCTATAAGTTAGGCCCCACGCACACTAATGTAAAAACGCACGTAATCACGGGCCGTAATTACAGCCCGTAATTACAGGCCCATAGACTTCTATTGGTCACGGGTACCTCCCCGTATGCTTATGGGAAGGTGCCAGTGTCGTTGAAAAATATAGAACATGTCCTTTTTCAGGCCGTAATTACGGCACGGGCAGGCCCATAGAAGTCTATGGGGCTCCCGTAATTATGGGTGACTACGTGTGTGCGCCCGTAATTACGGGAGCGATGCTAAGCGACGTCACGGGATAGTCACTGTCCAGCGTGTGAAAGAGTTCAACGATCGGCAGTAACTCTTTCAGCACCCTGGACAGTGACTTCCGATCACAACATAGATAGATCAATGTGTAAAAAAATATATAAGTTCATACTTACCCAGAACTCCCTGCTTCTTCCTCCAGTCCGGCCTCCCGGGATGATGTTTCAGCCCATGTGACCGCTGCAGCCAATCACAGGCCAGTCACAGGCTGCACCGGTCACATGGACTGCCGCGTCATCCAGAGAGGTCGGGCTGGATGTCGAAAGAGCCGGCCGGGTAAGTATGAATTTCTTTTACTTTCACCTCGGAAAGGGCTGCCCCTTCTCTTTATCCTGCACTGATAGAGAGAAGGGGCTGCCGATTAGTGCAGTGCAATTTTGCAGCGAAAACGTGCCCGTAAATACGGGTGGAATACTGGTGACACCGGACCCGTATTTACGGGCATGGGTCCGTAAAATCTGGTGCAATACGGGTCGAATATGTGTGACCAAGGACCGGTATTTACGCCAGTATTTACGGGAGGGAAAAAATATGTTCGTGTGCATGAGGCCTTAGAGTGGAGAGTACACGCAAAGCATATTTCACACTCTGTCTCTGCATTGACTATACATTGATTTCAATGGAAACTAAGTAGTGCTTAAAGCTGTTGGCTGAATATGCTGCCCTATGTAAGAGCAGTATATTACAACTACAGGTCTGTACTTCTATTATCCCAAACAGCATACAATTATTGTGCCATTTTTGATAATAGAAGTACAACCTGTATCTGTAATATTCTTCCTTTACCTAGGACAGCATATTCAGCTGACAGGTCTGCTTTAATTTCTCCTGCGGTGGTGCTGCGAGGGAATCTAATACTTGATACAGAGTACTTGATTCCAGATTACAGCTAATCACTGGGGTTCCATTCGGGGATACTTCTAACTTAAATGACTTCTCGAAAAATAGATGGATACTGCATGGATCATGTCATAATGCATCCATCAAGAAGAACATATGTTTTTTAGACTTCACAAAAAAAGTAACATTCATACAGCATACAGCAAGAACCTCAGAAAAAAATATATAATATAGTATAATAAAATGATATGAATATGTTGTTTACATGCACTGGCCTGTATGTGTTTTATTGTTTTATTTTTCTGATATATTTGTGATGGTATAAAGGACCCAGTGCCATTGTAAGTAGTAAGAGAAGAGAAGAGAACAATGTAGGCTCATAGGTCCTAGGAAAAGCTCTAAGGGAGCCAGAAGCTGGTTTCATATTGGCAGGAAGATTCAGGTGCCTGTCCATCCCTAAAAACTAGGCCATGCTACTGTACCTGCAGGGGTGAACCTAGCCCCTCTGCTGCCTGAGGCGAACTATAAAAAGACGCCCCCCCCCCCCCAATCTATCCGAGTTTTCTCATTACTGGCTTTACACAACAAACACGCAATATATAAAAAAAATTAAATAGGTAAACATTTGTTGTTTATTTGTTAAAGTGCTGTTTAATGTATAGAAAAGATTTAAAGAATTCTTCTTACTGTATTACTTTAGTATCATAGATCAGCAATGCAGCATTAACACTGAAAATGGTTTAAAGCATCTTCTATGCCCCCTTTTTATTACCTAATTGACTTATGATTTTTAACTGAGTTCAGTGGCCCTGGACGGCATGATGAAGTGACGTCATCGTGCCGGGCAGTTGACGTCATCAGCGTGCTCCCGATCTCTTATAGACCTCAAGCCTAAACCAGGCTGTGGTCTACAAGAGCAAATGGCGGAGCAGGGGTATCTATTGTGGCAAATTTTATTTTTTCTTAAATTTTATACTGCTAACTTTTTTTTGGTAGGTTCCGCTGGACCATTTGGACTACTTCGTAGATTCATTGGACTACTTCAATGATCTACTTTAAAAATAAAAATAAAATTGTGAAAGAGGGTTGCATGGGGGAGTTTTGATTTCAATAAAAAAAAAAATCTTATGTCTGTTTTTTTTAATACTTTATTATGGCCTTGACAGCGTTCAATTACTAAGGCTGGGGCTTAGCATTTGCCAGTAAAAAGGCTATCACTAACCCCTATTATTACCCCGGTTCCCACTGCCGCCAGGGATACCGGGAAGAGTCGAGTATGATTCAGTACCTGGCCATCTGAATCGACGGTTAGGCCGTAGGCTGGTATTATCAGGCTGGGAAGGGCCAAAAAACGTGGCCCTTCCCACCCTGGTGATGCTAGGCTGCAGCTGCTTTATTGTATCTGGTTAGTTATGAGAAATAGGGGGAACAACACGTAATTTTTTTTAAATAAATTGAAAAAAAAATTATGTGGGATCCCCTCCATTTTTCATAACCAGCCAGATTCAATAAAGCAGCAGTTTATTGAAATAACTCTTCCACACAATCCACTTTAACCATTTTATTGAAAAAAAGCTTAAAGTGCAGCTAAACGTTCGACAAACCTCTGACATGTCATAGTGATATGTCAGGAGTTTGGATTTGTGGAGGTCCGAGCACGGAGACCCCCACCAATCGCTAGAACGAAGCAGCTGAAGCACTCGTGTGAACGCTCAGCTGCTTCGTGTCTGTTCGGCTTTTTCCGGAAATAAATGTATCTGTGTACGGGCTCATAGACTTTCTATTGAGTCCGTACATCGATACATTTATTTCCGGAAATAACCGAACAGACACGAAGCAGCTGAGCGCTCACATGAGCACTTCAGCTGCTTCGTTTTAGCGATCGGTGGGGGTCTCAGTGCTCGGTCCCCCACCAATTAAAACATTTGACATGTCAGTATGACATGATAAAAATTTAGTTACAGTTTAAAGGCTATGCGCCTTTAAAAACGTGTGTATATATATATATATATATATATATATATATATATATATATATATATCAATGTGATTGGTGCAAGTTTTAATTACTTTTTATTGAAGGTTATTTTTACTTTTTGAGATACAGCTGCTTTGTAACTTGAATCCATTAGGTCACCTATTATCAATCACATCTAAGTTATGAACTTAGATGTGATCGGTAACAGCTCGATCCTGCCCCTACTAATTTAAAAGGGGTCGACCGATGCTGGGCGGACAAAAACTCTTGACTGGGGCCCCCCCAGGTGCCACAAGTAGCCCCCCTCATAGATAGTACCCCCTGTAGAATGTGCCATACAGCCCCACTGTAGACAGTGCTATACAGCCCCGCCTATAAACAGTGTCACACCCCACTTGTAGATAGTGACCCCCACCTCCCCCTTGTAGATAGTGCCATACAGCCCCCCTGTAGATATCGCGATAAAGCCCCTTTGGTATGTAGCGATATACAGCTCCCACTGTATTCAGTGCCACACAGCCCCCCTCCCTTGTATATAGTGCTGCACAGCCCCCCCCCTTAGTAGATAGTGCCACACACAGACCCCTGTAGTTTGCGCCACACACCGCCCCCTGTAGATAGAGCCACAGCCCTCCACCTTGTAAATAGTGCCACACAGCACGCCCTTAGTAGTGCCACACGGCCCCTTGTTTATAGTGCCACACAGCTCCCCATCTGTACAGTGCCACAGAGCTCTCCTTGTATATAGTGCCACGCAGCACCCCTTTGTCTATAGTGCCACAAGGGAATGGCGCATCCGAGAAAGTTGTATCAGCCTGGGGATGTCAATCAAACATGGAAAGGTGGGTTTGGAGGCAGGACTATGTGACTCTTCAGGATAGCGGCACCGCCCCATGACCCTTTAATGAGTAATCAGCATATAGTGTGTGCCGGTTTAAAAGCGGATTTTAAAGATTTTGCTGCATCTGAGAAAAAACATACAGGGGAAATATTGTCAGGTCTTGTATTACCACATGGTGGCGGTTCAAGGGGTTAAAACTACCAGACAGGTTCCCATTAACTATACAATTAATTGAAAACAATTCCATCTGCCCTGCAATTTTGTTAATATAGATATATCTTATATAATTTCAGCTCCAGAACCAAGCTCTGACATATATACAGTACCACACAGTGGCGTAACTACCGCTATAGTAGGCACGGGCCCCCACCATGGCCGGAGGCTCCGCTAGCTGCCGATATAGCTGCTACAGCGGGACGCCACTGAACACTACGGCAGAGCAGGGAGGTATCTCCCCGCTCTGCCATTTAACAAAAGACATGTATCCCCTATCCACAGGATATCCACAGGATAGGGGATACATGTGTGATCGCTGGCATTGATAGGGAGAACGGGGGACTGAAAGTCCCCTGAAGTTCTCCATCACAAACCTCGGACTTCCGGGGTCTGTGTCGGCAGCTCTGTAGAAATGAATGGAGTGCCGGTCGCGCTTGTGCGCATGCGTGACCAGCGCTCCTTTCATTTTTATTGAGCTGCGCAGACGCCGGAAGTCAGAGGTTAGTCATGGAGAACTTGGGGGGACTTTCAGTCCCCCGTTCTCCCTATCCTTGCCAGCGATCACACATGTATCCCCTATCCTGTCTAGAGGGGATACATGTCTTTTGTCTTTTCACACTGTAGGTCGCATTTTTTGGGGGGGTTGGGGACGCTGTATGGCGTTCCCTACAGGGGGGGCTGTATGGCATTCCCTACGGGTGGGGGGGCTGTATGGGATTCCCTACAGGGGGGGCTGTATGGCGTTCCCTACAGGGGGGGCTGTATGGCGTTCCCTACAGGGGGGGCTGTATGGCGTTCCCTACAGGGGGGGCTGTATGGCGTTCCCTACATGGGGGGGGCTGTATGACATTCCCTACAGGGGGGCTGTAAGGCGTTCCCTACAGGGGGACTGTATGGCGTTCCCTACAGGGGGGGCTGTATGGAACGCCATACAGCCCCCCTGTGGATAGCTCCATACAGCCCCCCTGTAGATAACGCCATACAGCCCCCCTGTAGATAGCGCCATACAGCCCCCTCTGTAGATAACGCCATACAGCCTCCTGTAGATAGCGCCATTCAGCCCCCTCTGTAGATAACGGCATACAGTCCCCCTGTGGATAGCGCCATACAGCCCCCCTGTAGATAACGCCATACAGCCCCCCTGTAGATAACACCATACACCATAAAAGGTGATCAAAAAGTCACATGTACCCCAAAATGGTACCAATAATAACTACAGCTCATCCCGCAACAAACCAGCCCTCATACCGCTACTTCATAGAAAAATAAAATTAGTTATGGCTCCAATAAGTCAGGAAATAAAAAAATATGCAGTTGTGCCCGAGGGGAACATTTCTTCTGTTTGAAGAGGCGATTTATCAAGGACCTAAAATTAGGGAACCAGGAAAGGGAGGGCCCAAACATATCCGCTGGAAGCGACGGTGCCCGTATTATACCAGGACAACACTTCCCAGCAAAATTCCTCAAACTACAAAGGTGCAGAGTGTGGACCAAAAGGGGGATAAGAAATTACACCATTTATCAGTGCGACACTGGCCTGTGCGGAAAGGATTGCTTCACAGCGTAACACACATCTATGGATTATTAATTTTTTTCATACCACCTGACTATGCCCCTTATATACTCCGCCCCGCTTACATGTACCCCCACATTATAAAACACCAGCAATACTCAAACAAATTTAGTACCAAGCAAAATCCGCTCTCCAAAAGCCAAATGGTGCTCCCTCGGCTCTGAACCCTACAGCGTGCCCAAACAGCAGTTTCCTTCAACATATATGGCATCGTCATACCCGGGAGAACCCTTTTAACAATTTTTGGGGTGTGTGTCTCCAGTGTCATAAGCTTGGCATGACATATTTGCCACTGAATGGCATATCTAGGGAAAAATATAAATTTTTAATTTGCACCATCCGCAGTGCATTCATTTATGGAAAAGACCTGTTGGGTGAAAATCCTCACTACACCTCTTAATAAATGCCTTGAGGGGTGCAGTTTCCATAATGGGGTCACTTCTCAGGGGTTTCTTTTTATTATTTCACATCTGAGCCTCTGCAGTTGTGAACCAATACTTTGTAAATCGCCAAATTAGGCCTCCACTCCGCATGGTACTCTTCACTCCTGAGCCCTGTCATATGTCCAGGCAAAAGATTAGGGCCACATGTAGGGTGTTTCTAAAACCGGGAAACACCGCATAATAATTAGAGGGCTGTCTTGTTATGGTGGCACAAGCCGGGCACCACATATTGGCATATCTATGGAAGAAAATCCCATTTTCACTCTGCAACATCGAGTGAACACTAATTTCTACAAAACACCTGCAGGGTTAAAATGCTTACTACACCCCTTGGTAAATGCATTGAGGGGTGTTGTTTCCAAAATGGGGTCACTTCTGGGGGGTTTCCACTGTTTTGGGCCCACAGGCGCCCAGAAACCAATCCAGCAACATCTGCACTCCAAATGGCGGTCCTTTCCTTCTGAGCCCTGCCGTTTGCCCAAACAGCAGTTTATGACCACATATGGGGTATTGCCGTACTCGGGAGAAATTGCTTTACAAATTTTGGGTTCTTTTTTTCCTTTATTTGTTGAGAAAATGAAAAAATTTGCGCTAAAGCTACGTCTTATTGAAGAAAAAGGACTGTTTTTATTTTCACTGCCTAATTCTAATAAATTCTATGAAACGTCTGTGGGGTCAAAATGCTTACTACACCCCTAGATGAATTCCTCAAGAGGTGTAGTTTCCTAAATGGAGTCCCTTTTTGGGCGTTTTCATTGTTTTGTCCCCTCAGGGGCTTTGCAAATGTGACATGGCCTCCGCAAACCATTCCTGCTAAATGTGATCTCAAAAAGCCAAATAGTGCTGTTTCCCTTCTAAGCCCTGCCGTGTGTCCAAACAGCCGTTTATTACCACATGTGGGGTATTGTTTTACTCGGGAGAAATTGCTTTACAAATTTTGTGGTGCTTTTTCTCCTTCAGTCCTTCTGGAAATGAGAAAAAATTAGCTAAACCTAGATTTTTTTTTTAAAAATGTAGATTATTATTTTCAGGGCCTACTTCCAATATTTTCTGCAAAAAAACTGTGGGGTCAAATCGCTCACTATACCCCTAGATAATTTCCTCAATGGGTGTAGTCTCCAAAATGGGGTCACTTGTGGGGGGTTTCCACTGTTTTGTCGCCTCAGGGGCTTCGTAAATGTGACATGGCCTCCGCAAACCATTCCTGCTAAATGTGGACTCCAAAAGCCAAATGGCGCTCTTTCCCTTCTAAGCCCTGCCGTGTGTCCAAACAACCGTTTATTACCACATGTGGGGTATTGTTTTACTCGGGAGAAATTGCTTTACAAATTTTACGGTGCTTTTTCTCCTTCAGTCCTTGTGGAAATGAGAATAAATTAGCTAAACCTACATTTTCTTTGAAAAAAATTAGATTATCATTTTCACAGCCTACTTCCAATAATTTATGCAAAAAACCTGTGGGGTCAAAACGCTCACTATACCCCTAGATAATTTCCTCAATGGGTGTAGTTTCCGAAATGGGGTCACTTGTGGGGGGTTTCCACTGTTTTGTCCCCTCAGGGGCTTTGTAAATGTGACATCGCCTCTCAAACCATTCCTGCTAAATTTGAGCTCCAAAAGCCAAACGGAGCTCTTTCCCTTCTAAGCCCTGCCGTGTGTCCAAATATCCATTTATTACCACATGTGGGGTAGTGTTTTACTCGGGAGAAATTGCTTTACAAATTTTGCGATGCTTTTTCTCCTTTAGTCCTTGTGGAAATTAGAAAAAAAATCGCTAAACCTACATTTTCTTTGAAGAAATGTTGATTTTAATTTTCACGGCCTACTTCCAATAATTTCTGTAAAAAACCTGTGCGGTCAAAATGCTCACTACACCCCTAGATAATTTCCTTGAGGTGTCTAGTTTCCCAGATGGGGTCACTTTTGGGGGATTTTCACTGTTTTGGCACCGCAAGAGCCCTTCAAACCTGACATTGTGCCTAAAATATATTCTAACAAAAATAAGGCCCCAAAATCCACTAGGTGCTCCTTTGCTTCTGAGGCCGGTGCTTCAGTCCAGTAGCACGCTACGGCCACATGTGGGATATTTCCTAAAACTGCAGAAACTGGGCAACAGATATTGAGTTGCATTTCTCTGGTAAAACCTTCTGTGTTATAAAAAAAATTGTATTAAAAATTTATTTCTGCAAAAAAATATGAAATTTGTAAATTTCACCTCTACTTTGCTTTCATTCCTGTGAAATGTGTAAAGGGTTAAGACATTTTCTAAATGCTGTTTTGAATACTTTGAGGGGTGAAGTTTTTAAAATGGGGTGACTTTTTGGGGGTTTCTAATATATAAGGCCCTCAAAACCACTTCACAACTGAACTGGCCCCTGTAAAAATAGCTTTTTGAAATTTTCTTGAAAATGTGAGAAATTGCTGCTAAAGTTCTAAGCCTTGTGAGGTCATAGAAAAATAAAAGGATGTTCAAAAAACGATGCCAATCTAAAGTAGACATATGGGGGATGTTAATTAGCAACAATTTTGTGTGGTATTACTGCCTGTCTTACAAGCAGATACATTTAAATTGAGAAAAATGCTAATTTTTGCAATTTTTCACTATATTTTCGTGTTTTTCACAATTAAATACTGAATGTATCGACCAAATTTTACCACTATCTTAAAGTCCAATGTGTCACGAGAAAACAGTCTCATAATCGCCCGGATAGGTGAAAGCATTTCAACGTTATTACCACATAAAGTGAAACATGTCAGATTTGAAAAATGAGGCTCTGTCAGGAAGGTCAAAAGTGGCTAAAGAGGGAAGGGGTTAAGTATATTAGGTATACTGCATTTATTTATTTATTAACTATTTACATTTTCATAAATAAATAAAGCTACTCATACAAAACATATAACTATAACTATACCATAGAAGACAATTCACATGCAGGGCTGGCCTTAGGATAGATGGCACCCCGTGCAATATTATCTTTCGGCACCCCACCCCATCATAAAAAAATGCCCCATAAAAAAGTATAATGCCCTATATAGTGCCCACACACAGTATAATTCCCCTTTAGTGCCCCCATACACTATAATAATATTTAATAATATGATACATTATAACCCTTTCAAGAACACAGTATTTTGTCTTCTAATTGTGTCTACATATTATTATGCCCTCTAAGTACCACACACAGTACATTGCCCCCTGTAGTGCCCCAACATAGTATAATGTCTGCTTAGTGGCCTGCACACAGTATAATGCCCCCCTCCACTGGCCGCCATTGTAGATAGTCCCCCCTGTAGATTATGTCATACAGCCTCCATGTAGACAGTGCCATAATCCTCTACCTCCTCCTGGTAGACAGTGCCATAATCCCCCACCTCCTCCTTGTAGACAGTGCCATAATCACCCACCTCCTCCTTGTAGACAGTGCCATACATCCCCCACCTCCCCCTTGTAGATCATGCCATACAGCCCCCCCCTGACGTGGAATCCCCGGTCACAGCATCGGCAAAGCTGTGGATGGGGATTCTGCTTCAGGAATTGTCCCTGATGTCACTGTCCATATATGGGCGGAGACATTAAGCGCTCCATCCAGGAGCGGAATGCCCTCCTTCAGGGAGCTACAGTGGCGCTAGTAGATAGCAGAGCAGGGAGTAGTATCTGCGTCCTAAGGTTGCAGATAGTATTGAATGTGGCGTCGCTATCGCTGTAGCAGCCGCTAGTCATGGGGGGGCGTGTGGTGCCCTCATGCGCGGTGTCGCCACTAGCAGCCGCTATGGCTGCTACAGCGGTAGCGATGCCACTGAGATAAGAAGAGCCCGGGCGGAAAAGCAGCTGCTTAGTTGCCGGGCCTGGGCCCTTCTGAACCAAGCAGGGGAAGGGAGCCAGCCCAAAGCCCCCTCCCACCTGCTGGAGTGATGCATCTTGTGTAATGGCAAAGGTCGCACATCCCATTGGCTGGCCCTGTTCACATGTACATGAAGAATAATATAATTGCTATGTCAGCAAACATAATTTAGTTGTGTGGGTTAATCAATGTGACAGGGTGTAATCACAGTGCACAATAACACACACGCATTGCTTGTGTGCTGCCAGTGTCAGAACAGGTTTTGGGAGTAGCTGCATGCTTTCTATAGAATTTCCCCACCTGCAGAGAAGCCTTACAGCTATTTAGCTTCATTTAACAAAAATATTCACTTGTTCACTAGTTTGTACTCTATGTTTGAGTTATCCCTATGTAACTCGTCAGATTTCTTATTAATCATTTCGTTAGCTCGTGATTCTTGACATCAGAGGTCTAAATGATATATGATGATGTTTCTCAGAGGATTCCACTGTCAAACAGCCGCCATATTTCATTGTATTTGATCAAAGGAGCAAATCATATACTGATATATGTGAACGAAAAAAATCTAAATTACTATTTTGGAAACAAGGGATGGTAAAAATAAGTTTGCCCCAAGGAGTAATCTAAAATGATGAGCTCCAGTATAATCGGCTATTGGTGTGACATCAAGTGCAAAAATTGTTAGACACAGTTTTATCAAGTCTGCTATTTTAATCCAGACAGAATGAGATTTGAGATAGCCAAGATGAAGCGCAGGCAAACAATAGGCGTATAAGTAGGTTAGGACACATCCACTTTAGTTTATTTTTGCTGTCTGCTTTTGTATTTTACTTATCATCAGTTTTTCAATATTTTGTTTGTACATCTGTTCCTTTTTTTCTAGAATAGGCGTGAACTAAGAGTGGTTTGGGCACAAGGCAATAGAGGTCATGGGCAAATTACAATCCACCATAGTCAATCGAGCTGAGTTAACACATTGACACTTAAAGAGGTTCTGACACCACATTATAAGTGCCCTATCTTCTACATAATGTGATTGGCGCTGTAATGTAGATAGCTAGATCACTATGTGCAGCCACATACACACACATTAACGTTACTCAAGTGTCCTGACAGTGAATAGAGATCACTACCAGCCAAGACGTGATGTCTATTCAGAATCCTGACACTTCGGTAACGTTTGTGTGAGATTTACAGC